>NW_007067409.1:197859-209040 GCF_000164805.1 Carlito syrichta
CACTGCACTCCAGTCTGGGTGACAGAGTGAGACTCCAACTCAAACAAACAAACAAACAAGCAAACAAACAAACAAAAACTTCTCATTACCATCACCGTCACCGTAGCCCCAGGTGGTCAGTCCTTCCAGATCATTCAGGCAACTGAGTCCTTTGCCAGGTGATACGAGCTATATTCATTCTATATCTCCTGGGGTTGAAACATGGCCTTCCTACACTTTTTTTTTTTTTTTTTTTAGTTGGCGTCTCACTCCGTCGCCCAGGCTGGAGTGTAGTGGCACACTCACTGTCACCCCAGCGCCGACCTGCTGGACTCCAGCGATCCTTCCGTCTCAGCCTTCCAAGAGGCCGGAAATACAGGCGCGTGCTACCATCCCCGGCTCATTTTTTATTTTTTGTAGAGACGAGGTCTCACCAAGCTGCCCGGGCTGGTCGCAAAGCCGCGGGCTGAGACAATCCACTCGCCTCGGCCTCCCAAAGTGCTGGGATGACAGGCTGAGCCACCGAGCCTGGCCTGCCCACACATTTTGTTGAAGAAACAGAGGCACAACCAGGAGACTCACCTGGGTCCAGGTCCTCTGTGAGTCAGGTCTCAGATGGGATCGCTCTGGTTCTTGTCTCTTTCCTCCCCGGGTGAGCCCCTGTCTTTCCCTGGGATGAGCCTCACACACTTTCAGCAGGAGACCATTAACGAGAAGCCTGTTCGGAACGCCAGAAAACATCCCCTGCAAGACACCCACCTGCTGTGTTCGCGCCATAGGTCACTGGCTGGGGCTCCCTAATGAACAAGATCTGCATGTCGGCATGGGTTTGGGGGGAGGTGCTTGTCCCTGAAAATTAGCTGCTTCTGTCAGCCTTAGCAAGGGCTTTGGGAGGCCAAGCCACGGGGCCTTTGGGGCTGGCTGAGAAATGGCTCACGGGAAACCGGTCACCCCCATCTGCCTGGTAGGTTGGCAGGTGCCTTGAGGGAGCAGGCAATGCATACATGCATGTACCAGCTGTTTATTGAGCACCTACTATGTGCTAGACACAGTGCTAAGGGCTGGGGAATCTATGGGGCTAATTGATATCATCCCTGTCCTCAGGCAGCTTACAGGTCATTGGAGGAAGACAGAAATAAGTTCAGAAGAAGACATGATATGGTATGAAGAGTTACGGGGAAAATAAACTGGTGTGGGGTGGAGAAGGGGTGGAGAAGGGGCGGTGATGGATGGCCCGTGGGATGCCTGGAGTGCTTGAGTCCCTGGCTCTGACGTATATTCTCCCTGGTCATCTGTCACCTGGCATGAGCCTCTCTCCAGGGGGTTCCCTCACACCCGGTGCCCGCCGTGGGAACCCAAACAAAGACGAGAGGAGATAGACTTTCGACCCTGGTGCTGCCACCAGCTTCAAAGTCCCACTCAAGAGACTCGTGGCAGGTGGAAAGTGACCTTGGAAGACCTTCCAGCCTCATGGAGGGACCCGGCCCAGACACCACCTCCACCGTGTTTCCTTCTCCCGCCTGCACCTGGGTGCCAGGGTGGCCAGCCCGCCCGGTCTCCAGATGGTCTTAGTGCTCTGGTCAGGTTCCTGGTCAAGGTTCCTAAAAAAGCAATGTCCAGGCAAGCTCGCCAGAAAGTGACACTCAAATCTCACTCCCAGCCCTTGGAGAAGCATTCATGAAAGCACCCAGCTAAGCCGGGCTCGGTGGCTCAGCCTGTAATCCCGCGCATTTGGGAGGCTGAGGTGAGTGGATCGCCTGAGCCCGTGGGTTCGAGACCCGCCTGGGCAGCCGAAACCTCATCTCTACAATAAATCAAAAAATCAGCCGGGCGTGGTAGTGCGCGCCTGTAGTTCCAGCTACTTGGAAGGCCGAGGCGGAGGGATCGCCGGAGCCCAGCAGGTTGAGGCTGTGGTGGCCGGGAGCAGCCACTGCACTCCAGTCTGGGCGACAGTGCGACTCCAACTTAAAAAAAACAAAAACCAAACAAAACAAAACGAAAAAAGCACCCAGCTGGGCTTGCTCAGTGCTGGGCAGGCGGCCTGGGCCTCCCTGGGCTGTCCTCTCCCCTTCTGTGAGTAGGGCCGGTCATCCCCATCAGAGTGGCTGTCCTCTCCCTGGGACATCAGACGGCAAAGCTCCCTGACGGCCACCGCACAGTCCACACCTCTGGTCATCCTCAGTGGGAACTCAAAATCCTGAGTGTGATGGGGGCCAGGGCTGGCTGGTGGGGTGGGTGCCAGGGCAGCAGTAACCTAGCAGAAGTGAGGGTCCCACACCCCAGATTTTTCGGGACCCCATTTTGCCTATACACAGGAAGTGGTCACCATCCTGTCTTGCCAGGGGAGGACTTAAGGGGAGGATTGGGGTGAGAGCTCCACTATCTCTTTGTCCCACAGGGAAAAGGGTTTTACAGGAGCCCCAGGTCCTGGGCTGGGGCCTCACTTGGGCAGGACCAGTAGGACAGAGTCGCTGAGCTTCCAGGTCCCTCTTGTTTTTTCCTTGTCTTAGGGTCAGGAGTTGCTCATGGGCAACAGTGTGTCTCGGGGTGGACCCACAGTTTACCATGGAGCAAAAGCCGGCCGCGTTTCCCAGCCGCCGTGCCCTACAGCCAGCCAGTTGCAAAGCCGAAATTTTGCCAGGAGTAGCCCAGCAGCCTGGTCCCAGTCTCTTCTGTTTTGGATCCAGACGGGGAGGAAGGTGGACCGTGCGACTTAAAATCAACTTGGGCTGATTTGAGACCACGGTTCTACTTTATAACTTGAAGACGATGCAGTTCATTGTGAACTGTTTTAAATCCGAGCCCCCAGACAAAGGCGATAGGCAATTATAAAAGATGCTTGGCTGGGTGCAGTGGCTCACACCTGTAATCCTAGCACTTTGGGAGGCCGAGGTGGGAGGATCGCTTGAGGCCACGAGTTCGAGACCAGCCTGGGCAACACAGCGAGACCTCGCGTCTAAAAAAAGTTAAAAAATTAGCCAGGCATCGTGGCGCACCCCTGTAGTCCCAGCTACTTGGGAGGCTGAGGCAGAAGGATCACCTGAGGCCAGGAATTTGAGGCTGCAATGAGCCACGATCATGCCACTGCACTCCAGCCTGGGTGACAGAGTGAGCACCCAACTCAAAAGAAAAAATTATTTTTGGGGGGGGTGAGTGAGAATGGATGTGTTAGTTCTTTCGTTGTTAATGTCGTTTTGTTTTATAATAAGGGTTAAATGTGTAACTAAATGAGATTTACTTTTTCCTCTCTAAAAGCGATCTGGAACAATTAGACGTCTCTGTCAGCACCCACCAAGTCTCTTCATAGACCGCTGTCTATGGTCAGGCCTCCTTGTGGTCAGGCCTCTGCATTTTTTTTAATGAATAAACTCACAACTAAGGAGAGTCCTGTCAGAAGACTTGGCCCCATTTTCAGGGAAGAAAAGATGGTCACCTTGAAGAGGGTTTGGGAACAGCTGGAGTCCGGCTGCAGCCACTAGAGGACAGTGTGGCCTTGGCCAAGTCATTGCCTCGGCAGGCCTGTTTCCTCATTTATAAAATGCCGTGGCTGAAAGAGTTGATCCGAAAGGTTCCTCCGCCCTCCGCTTCTAGGTCTCTACCGGATACGAGTCAAAACAATTGTGAGGGTTAGTGCTGCCACAAATACCAGTTTCCCAAGGCCCTGAAATCTCCGGGTCGGATTTCATGCCTACCTGCCCCACGGAGAGGAAGTCTGCCTGCTGGGATGGCGGCTGTGTGCGCAGATTCTTGCAGGATAATAAGTCTTTTTCTTATCTAGCGGTGCATTAGGGATAAGATGACTGTAATTTCTTGTCTGCGAGGACGCGGCTTCAAAGGAGAATTCCTACTTGCAGAAAAGCAGAGACAACAACGAAATGTGTGTGAAGTTAGAGGGAAGAACGGGAAACCCGGCAGAGCTATTCTGGAAATTCTCCACGCAGATTGTTTGGAAATGGGAAAAGCACATTGTCGGCTTCAAAAACCCTCCAGGAAATTATTAAGAACCCTGAATTCCTGTATAATCACCCCATCTCCTAAAGTGCACAAATTAGACACGTCGTGAATGGGAATTGATTGATGACGGGAAACTCATCTGAAATGAACACCAAGTTGGACAGTCTTTGTGGCGGTGCTCAATGAGATTTTTACAAGAGAAATCTTTTAAATAGAAGCATCTATATTATACTCAGAGGGAAAGAAAATCTATCAATAGGTTGTTGGGACGTTTCCTTTCTTTTTGTTTGTATTGAAAAAACAATATGACAGCAGCATTAAAGAAAATGGTGAAAAATTCCCTTAGTCTTACCATACAAATCCTCGAACAATTATTTTCATTTTTCTATGTTTCATTCAGACACGCATCTATTAGCATACCTATTTTGTAATGTTCTCAAGCCCATGTTAATACGATTTTATGTCTTATCTTTTCTCTTCACTATGTCCCCTAAACATCTTTCCTGGTGGCACAAATTCTTCATTACGACAATTGTTCAAAGTTGTGTAATATTCCAGCCACCAGAGATATGCCAGCTGAGGTCATTGTCCCCCAAGAGCCAGACATTGGGGTCTTCCTTTTTTTTTTTTTTTTTTTGAGTCGGAGTCTCACTCTGTTGCCCAAGACTGGAGTGCAGTGGCTGCTCCCGGCCACCGCAGCCTTGACCTGCCGGGCTCCGGCGAGCCTTCCGCGTCAGCCTTCCAAGTAGCCGGAATTACAGGCACGCGCTACCACGCCCGGCTGATTTTTTGATTTATTGTAGAGATGAGGTCTCGCCAAGTTGCCCAGGGGGGTCTCGAACCCGCGGGCTCAGGCAATCCACTCACCTCGGCCTCCCAAAGGCGTGGGATGACAGGCTGAGCCACCGAGCCCGGCTTAATTTTTGGTGTATTGTAGAGACGAGGTCTTGCCAAGTTACCCAGGCTGGTCTCGAACCCGCGGGCTCAGGCAATCCACTCGCCTCGGCCTCCCAAATTGCTGGGATGACAGGCTGAGCCACCGAGCCCAGCCATTCCCTCCTTTTTTATTGTTGCCCATCAGGCTCTGAGCGATACATTTTCCTTCTGTCCCTCATCTCCAACTAGTCCCAGAGGTAGGGATTACTGACTCAAGGGCATTTCCAGGCTCTGACAGTGCTTGTCTTTGCCTTTCTACACAAGTCCATGGTCACGATGGCCGAGGAACCCCCTTCCTTGCACTGCATGGGACGATCATTGCCACGTCATGGCACCCCAGGGGGGCTTTAAAGTGAATATTTTATGTATGCGCCAGAATGAATACTTTTCCTTGGGCTTGCGTGTTCTGCTCCTTCTTGTGGGAATTTATACATCTCTGCTCCACCTCTACTAGGGGAACAGTATTCACAGCGCGAGAGGTAATAGTAATAATCAGAATAGCAGTAGTAACTGTAATAGCAACAACAGCAAGGGTGGTTGCAGCAACACCAGCAGAGTAATTTCAGCAGGGGTGGCCATCCTGGGAGTACTTGCAAAAGCACAGGCCTTCCCTCTTGAGATTCGGGGTTTATCTGTCCCCTAGCACCGAGCTATGCAGACGTCGTGCTGAATGAGCGCGAGGGAACGCATGACCTCTAGACCACAGTTCGGACCCCTCCGGCCCCTGCAGCTCAGACCCGTCCCCCATGGCTCCTAGGGGGCACTTGGATCCCCTTCCCCAGCCTGCAGATCCCACCGCAGCCATGTTCAGAAGTGGCCGAGCGTGGCCCCTCGAGACAGCCCGCCTGGGTGAAAACCTGCCACTTCCCAGCCTTGGGACCGGTGGCCTCTTTGGGCCCCACGCCTTATCTCGATGGAGGTCACGGGAGAATCTATTCTAGGATTAAGAGAACCTCTAGAGAACGCTGTCCCTGCCCCGGGGTGCTCCTGCCGTTAGCATTTTCTCCAGCCCTGTAACCTCGCCGAGGGGACCCCACATGAATAAGTCACCACAGGAAAGTGGCCCTAACTGCCACGCACAACTCTGGGCGGAATCAGCCGCTGCCTGTCGTGGCGGGGAGATCTCCCATGACGGTCACAGGTGTAGAGAGAGTCATTATCGCACCGATTGTCAGAGAAAATCAACACAACTCCTTTCAATTTAGGGAGAAAAAAAAAGAAAGAAAACTATCCCACTTAGGAAAAGAGGAAGACTGGGCTTGTTTCAGTGTATCCGAAACCTTTTCGTATTTTCAGTTTTAATAAGAGATGACGGAAGCTGACATTTGTGCAAGCACCAAGAACTCGCGTCACTTTGAAAACTTGCGAGTTGATTTGAAGACGCACCAAGAGGTAGCCAAGACGGCGCTCTGCTCACAGATGGTGGGTGATTAGGTGCCAGTTTGCCGAAAAGCTTGGAGCTGGCAGACGGTGGAGGCCAGCCGCCTGAGCCGCCCGGGGGCCGGCAGGTTGGGTTGCCCAGCAGGAGGTCCCAGAGGCTTTGCCACACCCACCTGGCCCAGGTGAGGCTGCCAGGACCAGGAGGTAGTTGGATCCAGGGGACCGGGCTTACCCGTCTCGTTGGGGGTGGGGGCCTGTCTGGGGCAGTGCCGGGGTCCAGGGACCCTCGCCTGTCCACGGCTCATGCAGGCCCTAAAGCCCAGGCTGGGTCCCATCTCTGCCACCTGTGTGGCCTTGGGGGAGTCATTTGCTGCTCTGGGCCCAAGTTTCATCACTGGGGGAGAACAAGGTGGACACAGGCATGGGGCCCTAAGCACCTCCACCTCTTAGGGTTATTTGGAGGAATCACAAGACCGCACGGAGTGAGCCCTTTCTAAAGACAGACCCTGGGGTGTGAGGGCATAGGGAGTTAGGAGTGGATCACCGATGACTGCATTTACTTGGCAAGCCTCTGCTCGGCCATTCTGTGGGCAGATCCAAGAGCTGGAGCTCAAAGATGAACAGCCCAAGGAGCTTTGAGATCTGTTCCTCAAATCCAGCCAGGGGGCTTGGAGGAAAAGGAGGGATCCCAGGGCTTTGGGAAGAGGGAAGGATCTTCGCCAGGAACAGTGGACGAAGGCAGGTCGGCAGAGAGGGTCACGTGGTTGGAGCTTGCGGGGCCTCGGAGGCTGGGAAGGGAGTCCTCAACCGAGGAGGTGAGACAGCCCGCGCCACCTGCTGCCATGAGGCTGTGCCCGCACGCAATGCTCGTGACTTTGCACAACCTTCTCAAGGTCGGGGACTGGACCCACCCCAGGGGGCCCAAGGGGGCTCGCAGGTGGTGTCTCCTCGGAGGAGCTCAAGCTGAGAGAAGCAAGACCCCCACCTCTCCTGGGCCGTCCTGGCCCCCCGAGTGGTGCTTCCAAGAGCCAGCCCCAGTCGTGCTGGGTGGGGAAGACGCAGAGACAGGTCTCACAGCTCAGTCTCTGTCTCCCGACACCCCAGGACTCTGCTTGGCAAAATGTCCGATCCCTTAACTCACCCTCTTTTTTTTGAGTTGGAGTCTCACTCTGTTGCCCAGGCTGGGGTACACTGGCACGCTCCCGGCCACCACCGCAGCCTCGACCCGCTGGGCTCCGGCGATCCTTCCGCCTCAGCCTTCCCAGTAGCTGGAACAACAGGCGTGCGCCACCACAGCTGGATAATCACCTCTCCTTATCCGGTGCCCAGGAAGTCTTTGGGCTCGTGGTCACGCAGAAATGAGGATTTGTATGTATTTGCTGATACTGATTGAAAGAATAAGAAGGTCACCCTTCCGGAAAGTCAGGAACTCGGGTCTGAGAGGCAATCGGTCTCCTGCCGCAGGACGGATGTCTTTCTGCTTGTAGCGAGGAGGAGGAGGGAGGAGAAGGGTTGTGCTCTTTGTGTGGGTCTTCCTAGGGCACCCCCACCCCTGAGGGGTCATTCAACCTTCCAGGTGTGAAGTAATGAAATACCGCTGATCAGCTGGGCTCGGTGGCTCAGCCTGTAATCCTGTGCTTTTGGGAGGCTGAGGTGAGTGGATTGCCTGAGCCTGCGAGTTCGAGACCCGCCTGGGCAACTTGGCGAGACCTCATCTCTACAATAAATTTTTTAAAAATCAGCCGGACGTGGTAACGCATGCCTGTAATTCCGGCTACTTGGAAGGCTGAGGCGGAAGAATCGCTGGAGCCCAGCAAGCAGGTCTCACACTGCACTCCAGTCTGGGCGACAGAGTGAGACTCTGACTCAAAAAAAAAAAAAAAAAAAAGAAATACCGCTGATCACTCCGATCTAAATGTAAAGCCTGCTCTGCCACCTGCAAGCTGTGTGTCCTCGGGCAAGTCACCTGGCATCTCTGTGCCTTCTGAGACACTTCATCTAGAGCTGCTGTCAAAGGGTGAGTGACCCAGTCTGTCATTCCAGGGCTTTGGGAGGCCGAGGCAAGAGGATTGCCTGAGCCCGGGAATTTGAGACCAGCCTGGACAACTTGATGAGACCTCGTCTCTACAATAAATAACAAAAAGAAAATTAACCAGGTGTGTGTTGTTCCAGCTTCTTGGAAGGTTGAGGCGGAAGGATTGCCTGAGCCCAGCAGGTGGAGGCTGCCGTGGCCGTGAACGTCCCACCGCACTCCAGCCTGGGCGACAGAGTGAGACTCCAATTCCAAAAAAAGGGCGAGCAAACAGAGATTACATGAGAGGTGATGCCCCAAGGGCAGTTCCTGGAACACAGGAATGACTTAGCAAACTCTCCTCATTAAAAAAAAAAAAAAAATCCAGTCCTCTTTCTACGGACAGCACAGTTGGTTCCATGTTTCTGCTGTTGTGAATAGTGCCGCAGTAAACAACAACAAAAAATGTGGCACAGAGACACGATGGAATATGACCCAGCCATAAAAAAGGACAAAATTATGAACCTCGCAGCAACTTGGATGGACTTAGAGTCTATGATGCTGAGTGATCTATCACAGAAACAAAGAACACAGTACCACATGTTCTCACTCATAAGCAGAACTTGAACAATTATCATAATACCGTAAGAAGGGGATTGACAGGAGTGAGAATCTGCAACGGAGTCAAAAGTAAGGACTCTGGGGGTTCAGAGGGACATTTAGTTAGAAGAACACCAACCGCCTCCCAGAAATAACAATAGCAATCATAACAGTAACAACAATGCAAACACTCATCAAGCATTTGCTGCACCTCCCAGCGTCACCCCCTCGATGCTCGCACTAACCCTCTACCTGGCGTAGGATGGAACCTTCTAGGAGCCGGAAGTTGCCTGACCTCCTCGGCTCAGTCAGTGGCAGAGCGGAGAGACAGACCCAGGCTCCCCGCCCCAGAGCCCAAGGCTACCAAGGGAGACTGTCTTCCAAATGCAGAACTCCCTCGCAGCCCGGCCTGGCCCGACTTTGGGGAGAAATGCACTTCATTTCTTCCTGTCGTCTGACCCGAAAATGAGGTGCTTTCACCCACACTTGGCGCACTCAGTTCTGTCTTGCCCGTGAAATTCGTCCCTTCCCCGGCTCCCTTCCCTCTTCTGGGCGCGTGGGAGGCTGTTGGCAGGCGTGTCTAAATAAATATCCATCCATCAGCCCAGATCCACTCAGGCCGATGCAAAACATTTGGCTCCAGGGGTGCTGCTGGGCTCGCAAACCTTTCACCTTTCTCCCAAGACGCCCCAAACACTCCCCCTTGTGTATCTAGAAAACCCAGAGTCGGTAACTTCTCTCTCTCCACTTACACAGAACTTTGTAAAAAACCTCTGTTAACCTGAACTAGACTTGGATGCTTTTGTCTTGGCAAGCCACGAGAGCTTCTAGGCCAGGGTGGAGGGACCGACACTTACTGTCTCCTTGGTACCAGGCTCTCACATAACTTGGCTCTTGATTTTGTGTATGTATTTATTTATTAATGACAGAGTCTCTCTCTGTTACACAGATTGGAGTGCACTGACACAATCATGGCTCGCTGTAGCCCCAGACTCAAGTGATCCTCGAGCTTGACCTCCCAAGTAGTCGGGACTGAATAATCTTTTTATTTTTTATTTTTTGTTTGAGTTGGAGTCTCACTCTGTCGCCCAGACTGGAGTGCAGTGGCCGCTGCTCCCAGCCACCGCAGCCTCGACCTGCTAGGCTCCGGCGATCCTTCCGCCTCAGCCTTCCAAGTAGCCGGAATTACAGACATGCGCTACCACGCCCGGCTGATTTTTTTTTATTTATTGTCGAGATGAGGTCCCGCTGCCCAGGCGGGTCTCGAACCCGCGGGCTCAGGCCATCCACTCACCTCAGCCTCCCAAAGGCGCGGGATGACAGGCTGAGCCACCGAGCCCGGCTGGGACTGAATAATTTTTAAATTTTTTGAGAGATGAGGTCTTTCTATGTTGCCCAGGCTGGTCTCGAACTCCTAACCTCAAGCAATCCTCCCGCCTTGGCCTCCCAAAGCATTGGGATTATAGGAGTGAGCCAGTGCACCCAGCTGTGGCCCCGATGAGCTCTTGATTACAGGTGAGGCTGTAAAGAGAGGCGCAGTTTTTCAAATCACACAGTCGCTTTGAAGCAGATAAGGGATTTCTGTAACCTCCTCAGGCTGCCAGGGAGATGACATCTTCCCCAAATGTTTGTTGACTGGCTGAAAGAACGAATCAAAGAATGAATGGGCCAGTGTCTAATTTCTAAGAGCATGGCCGACGGGAGCTGTCTGGCATGATTTGGGCAACCTCCTTTAGGGGCACACACCAGGTTGGATGAACACAAGTTGGCGAAGTGGCTGTGTTCATCAGACGTGGACCCCACTCTCACAGCACTGGAGCCCAGTAACACCAGTCACGTTGCTTACAGTCTTGTGGGGGCATTTTCCCCCATAAGATCAGCCTTTGTTTCTTCTGACTCCGCATACATGGAATTTGTTGCATCTGGTAAGTCAGGCCAGCGACACTTGACCTTTAAGTCCAACGGGCTTGAACTGCCCAGGTCCATTGTCTGTGGATTTCTTCCGTCTCTGCCACCCATGAGACAGCGAGATCATCCCCTTCTCTCCCTCCTCCTCAGTTTACTCATCGTGAAGATATGCCAATGAAGGCCATTCGGATGATCCACTTTCACTTAAGGAACAGTAAATATCGCCAGGCTCGGTGGCTCAGCCTGTCATCCCGCGCCTTTGGGAGGCTGAGGTGAGTGGATGGCCTGAGCCTGCGGGTTCGAGACCCGCCCGGGCAAATTGGCGAGACCTCATCTCTGCAATAAATCAAAACATCAGCCGGGCGTGGGAGCGCACGCCTGTAGTTCCAGCTACTTGGAAGGCTGAGGTGAAA
>NW_007067409.1:209060-209474 GCF_000164805.1 Carlito syrichta
TTTTTTTTGGTAGCCATGAGGTCTCATTCTATTGCTCAGGCTGGTCTTGAACTCCTGGCTCAAGTGATCCTCCGGTCTCAGCTTCCCAAAGTGCTGGGATTATAGGCATGAGCCGTTGCACTTGGCCTATGATTTTCTTAATAACTTTCTTTTCTCTTGCTCATTTTATTGTAAGAATACAGTCTATAATACCAATAACATATAACATGGGTGTTAATCGAGCCTTTATATTATCAGAAAGGCTTTCAGTCAACAGTAGATGATTAGCCGTCAAGTTTTGAAGGGGTCAAAAGTTATACACATAGCCGGGCTTGGTGGCTCAGCCTGTAATCCCGCGCCTTTGGGAGGCTGAGGTGAGTGGATGGCCTGAACCTGAGGGTTCCAGACCCGCCTGGGCAGCGAGACCTCATCTCT
>NW_007067409.1:210058-217657 GCF_000164805.1 Carlito syrichta
TTTTTTTTTTTTTTTTTTTGAGACAGGGTCTCACTCTGTCGCCCAGGCTGGAGTGCAGTGGCACAATCACAGCTCACCGCAACCTTGACCTCCTGGCCTGAGGTAAGCCTTCTACCTCAGCCTCCCGAGTAGCTGGGACTACATGTGTTTGCCACCATGCCCGGCTTATTTTTTGTATTTTTGGTAGAGGCAAAGTGTTACTATGTTTCCCAGGCTGATCTTGAACTCCTGGGCTCAGGCGATCCTCCCTCCTCACCCTCCAAAGTGCTGAGATTACAAGTGTGAGGCACCCTGCCTGGCCTATCCCTCATTTTTATTGGCTTTTCCCCTTGGTAATGGTCTCCAGGAGGAATTGCTAGAATTTTCTTGGTAGAAGAGAGTTGAAAGTCATCACTCTTTTAAACATGAGGACATTCGGTTACCCATGACTAGAAAATGGCAAATCTCAGACCAGAGCTTGGGTCTCCTATCACCTAGCCAGAGACACCTGCTGAAATGAAAATAGAGGAACTCGGCTTCACCGAGCAATTGTGTGCACTGCTATCCTCAGACCCGAGCTACCTCGTGAGAGAACTGACCTAGAAGTATTTACATGCACGCACAGGTAGCTGCCCTGAGTCTGAAAAATGATGACATTCTGTGTTCCTATAACATCTCCCCTAAGAATTGACCCCAAGAAAACCATAAGAAATGTGGATAAGGATATACGCACCAACATGCTTATTACTGCATTGTTTGTAGACCATGCGTAGGGTGGGTTATTAGTCCGCCACTAAAATAAAGTTTTGAAGACCATTCAATTACTTTAGAAAACATGTTCAGGATAAAATATTAAGTGAAGAAGGTAAGGCAAAAACATGTGGCCACGGGACAATATCAAACATGTAAAAATATACAATATACATAGGAAAAAGACCGGAAGGAAAGGCACCCACATGTTAGCAAAAGGCATGCGTGCGGCGATCACACATTGGCTGGGCACGGTGGCTCACGCCTGTCATCCCAGCACTTTGGGAGGCTGAGGGGGGAGGATTGCTTGAGCCCAGGAGGTTGAGGCTGGTGAGCTATGCTTGTGCCAACGCACTCCAGCCGGGTGACAGAGTGAGACCTTGACTCAAACAAACAGACACACAGACAAACAAAATGATCACACATTGCATTCATAGAATCTCAGACACTGAGCCATTCACCAGAAATGGGTGTGCTAAAAATGATGTGAGATCCTGATTCGTGGGTCTCCCTGTCTGGGGCAGAGGGGGGCAAAGAGACAATATCTAACAAATAAGCATCAAAATAACCTTGAAATGACAAATGGTGATTGTTGCTATCAAGAAGGTTATTTCTGAAGCATGGGATTGTGGGTGGTTGTCATTTTTTAAATTTTTAATTTTTATTTTTCTTCTCATTTTATGTTCGTCCAACTTTTCTTTAGATCTTAACTTTCCAACAGCAGCCCTGGGCTGACATGATGATGAGAAAAACAGGACTGCTGGGCGCTGTGGCTCACGCCTGTCATCCCAGCACTTTGGGAGGTGGAGGCGAGAGGATTACCTGGGGTTCGAGACCAACCTGAGCCACTTGGTGAGACCTGGTCTCTACAATAAATAAAAAAATTAGTCGGGCATGGTGGCCCGTGCCTGTGGTTCCAGCTACTTGGAAGGCTGAGGCGGAAAGATCGCCTGAGCCCAGCAGGTCGAGGCTGCGGTGACCGTGAGCATGCCACTGCACTCCAGCCTGGGAAGGAAGGAAGGAAGGAAGGGAGGGAGGGAGGAAGAAAGAAAAACAGGAGTTTTAAACACACACAAGCGCCATTTCCAGTGGCCCCACTGACAATGGAGGTTGCAGGTGGAACTCAGGCTGGCCCCTGCAGAGAGGTCGGGTCCGCCTGCGGAGGGGGCGGAGCCCTGTCTCTGGATCCATGTAGCTGTATGAGGTTCCTGTTGTGGCTATAACAAATTCTCCCAAACTTAGTCACTTAAAACCATTTTCTTATGATTCTGGAGGCCAGAAGTTCAAAATCCGTGGACTAAAGTTGAGGTGTTGACAGGGCTGGTCCTTCCAGGTGCTAGAGAAGACTCTGTCTCCTTGCCCTTTTCAGCTTCTGGGGGCCACCTGCAATTCTTGTCTCGTGGCCCCTGCCGCCATATTTAAGGTGCACCCCTGATCCCCTCTCTGCACGGCCTCCCCTTCCCCTACAGCCAAGTCTTTCTCTTTGTGTTGGAAGGGGTGCATTTAGGGCCCACTGGGACAGTCCAAGAGCATCCCGAGATCTCGAGATCTTCCACAAGGTAACACGCACGGGCTTCAGGGACTAGACCTGGAGATCTCTGGGGGCCATTATTCAGCCCAGCACAGTGGCTTATCAAAGTCTACAGGCATACCGAATACTAACCCCGGTTAGCCAGTTCCAGAACAGCCCTTGCCTAACGTGTGTGAATTTTTTTTCTGTCTTGTTTTCTTTCTCCAGAGGGGGGGAAAAAGAGAGAATGGTATGTCTGAAGATTCGTTAGGCCTACTTAAATCTTAGGTAGCCGTCTGTCCCTCCCACCAGGCCCACTCTGTTATTTTAAAGAGTTTGCTTGGCAGCTGGCATCGGAAGTGGGAGGGATGGCTGGGTACACAAATTCAAAAGGAGAGAAAGAGACAGAGACAGAGACAGAGGGAGGGCGGGAAGGATTCTTGTACGCTAATGCTTGCATTTCAAACATTCAGTCCAGTTAAAACACTGACATCGAGCATTGTGTACGTTCCTGAGAGGGGGCTCTGAGTTGTGTATCTCACGGGTGTCATTGGATGTTATTGTTGCCTTGCTAAATATTCATGGAGGAATATGTGGAATAAATTCTCTTGCAAACTGACAGAGAGCAAGTAGGGTCTGTCCTTGAGCCTCTCATCTGCATAGCTCATTCCTGAAAAACTGTCTATTTGGGCACGAGTGTGTGTGTGTGTGTGTGTGTGTGTGTGTGTGTGTGTGTGTGTGTGTGTGTGTGTGTGTGTGCGCGCGCGCGCGCGCGCGCAGAAGTGTGGGCGCTGTGTACTCGGTTAATTTAAGCTGAAGAATCCCACCTTCAGAGGAGCAGGGCTGCATCTCCCCAGCTGGGTGACCTCAGGGTGGGTGGTATTTACGAAAAGCAGGCTGCTCACAGAATGGCTTTGATCAAGCTACTCTCTGGCTTCAAAACCAGCCTCTTTAGGGGGCTGTGGCTTGTTTGTTCAGAGGTGGGGTTGGGTCTAAGAATTCCGTGAATGTGCCCATGGGTGCGCACACACACACTCACAGAGAAGAGCTTCTCTGGGCTCAGAGCAAAGTCCCTGGTCTGGCCAGGGACCGGAGGGCTTCCGGGTGGAGAGGGAGACCGTCGGGGTGAGGAGACCGATGACAGTGGGTTACAGATCTATGAGATACAGGGGACAGGGAGGAACAGTGACTCCTGGAGACGGCTGAGATGCCACCTTTCCTGGGACACCCACTCTGACCCTCGGTCTCGTTCTCCAGGCTCAGCCAGACACCCTGCAAGGTGTCCAGGAGAGAGAAGAAACTGTCATGACTGTGTTCCTTGTCTGTTTCTCCCTCCAGGGCCGAGACTCCCTCAGGGCTGTCTCCCTAGCATCCCCGCCACCCTCCGTGCACTTGGAAGTTGCCCCTGGAAGGCACTTGCCCCAGCTCCTACTCGCTCTGTCTTCACAGTCAGAAGGTCAGGGGTGCCCGTGGCCCTTGAGAATGAGAACTGCATTCTCTGCCTTCTTTGCAGCTGGGCCTGGCCTGGCCACTCTGTCCTGGCCAATGGGAATGGGAGAAAATCCACAGGCTTCATTCCCTCGTCCTGCCTTGAAGCGAAAACACACACCTTCCTCTCCCCTCGCTCCTCTGACCAGCGTGATGGAGAGCCACCTTGGGCCATGCAGCTGAGGACAGCATGCTAAGAGGGCACAGCAGCAACACGGAAGGGGCCTGGCCCAGGATGCTGCGAGGCTGCCATCCAGCCCTGCACTGTGTATGTGCCAACTGTTTACCTAAGAGAGAATGAACAATTCTGTCTCGATGGGGATCTGGTGTGTTGGATCTCTGTTCCAGCAGCCCAAGCTAAGCTCTACACAGTGCCCCGATAAGCCTTCTCACGGACAGACGATCACCGGCTCAGAGCCTTCCCCGACACCCCCAGCCAAGACCCCTCACGTCTCCTCACAGTGATAGAATCATTCATTCCCACCTCCTCTAAAAGACTTCCCCGTCCCCGAAATCTGTGGCTCTGTGAGCCTCAGGGGCAGAAAGGACTCTGCGAATGATTAACTTAGAATGAACTGGGCGAGGCAGCCGCATGATGTGGTGCCCTGGGGTTGGTGCCCGTGAACCCCGCACAGGGCTGCAGAGACCAGCAGGTGCCACGGAGGGACGGCCAGAGACCCGACGGCCACGCTCCTCCTTGGGGGGGGGCCCTGAAGAAGGGGGAGGGGGTGAACATGGAGGAGAAGCCTCAAAAGAGACTCAGATTTGCCTGCAGAGACCGAGCAGCCTTAAGGGGCAAAATTAGGGTTTCTGCCATCAAAGGACCCAGGACTCTAGAGCAAGGCGAAGACAGTTATAGACAACAAAGCAAATACACTTCTTCTTCTTTTTTTTTTTTTTTGCACATCTGCATAAATCCCAGCCCAGGTACCAAAGGAAAGGAGGAAAGAGGGAGATGGAAATTCCCCCACGCGTGCTTGATTCTCATGGGCTTTCTGGAAACTTCTCACAGAAGAGCAAGGATGCAGACACAGGTGGTCTGGGTGCCCAGTGCAGCTGAGTTTCCTGCAGGAGCCAGCCTCCCTCTGTCAGGTCTGCCCTGGGAGCTGGGAGAGCAGTGGGGAGGGCGGGGTGGAGACGGTCTCAGTTCTCGGGACGTCTGCAGGTCCTTTCCAGTCACTGCCTCGCTCGGAATGCCCTGGAGATCATCTACTGGACATCCTTCTTTTTTCTTTTAAGAGTTAAGGTGCTTGGCTGGGTGTGGTGGCTCATGCCTGTAATCCCAATGCTTTGGGAGGCTGAGGCAGGAGGATTGCTTGAGCCCAGGAGTTTGAGACCAACCTGGGCAACAAAAAATTAGCTAGATAGCTGGGCTCGGTGGCTCAGCCTGTCATCCCATGCTTTGGGAGGCTGAGGTGAGTGGATGGCCTGAGGCCGTGGGTTCGAGACTCCCCTGGGCAACTTGGCGAGACCTCATCTCTACAATGAATCAAAAATGAGCCGGGCGTGGTAGCGCACGCCTGTAGTTCTGGCTGCTTGGAAGGCTGAGGCGGAAGCATCGCCGGAGCCCAGGAGGTTGAGGCTGCGGTGGCTGGGAGCATGCCACTGCACTCCAGTCTGGGTGATGGAATGAGACTCCAACTCAAAAAAAATTAAGTAGATGTCGTGGCATGTGCTTGTAGTCCCAGCTACTTGGGCGGCTGAGGTGGATGGATTGCCTGGCCCGGTAGGTTGAGCTGCACTGAGATTGTGCTACTGCATTCCAGTCTGCGCAACAGAGTAAGACCCTGGCTCAAAAGAGAAAACGAAAAAAGTTAAGATCCTGATCCTTCTCGAGGTAATTCCTGAAAGCCACTCAGCCAGGATTCGACACACCACCTGCTGGGAGATGGGACTGCATGAGAAATGGCCTTGCAGTCACTGGACCTGTTCTCTCTGGACACTCAGAGCAGGACTTGGAGAGGCTCCCTGCCCCCCGCCCGCCAATAGCACTGGCTGCACTGGCCCCCCAGGGTGGGGCGGGGGGCTGGAGTCCCCTCTGCTGCGTCCTTCCTGGGATGCTCTTCCTGTGAGAGTCCCTTGGATGGAAATCTCCTTCGTGTCCAAGGGCGGGGGCAGACAAGGACTGAGGTCATCCTTACTATGGCTTGATTATTAGAAAGAAGAATCTGCAGGGCTCGGTGGCTCACACCTGCAATCCCAGCACTTGGGGAGGCGGAGGCGGGAGGACTGCTTGGGCCCAGGCGTTCGAGACCAGACTGGGCAACATAATGAGACTTTGTCTCTACAAAAAAAAAAAAAAAATCAGAACGTTAGCCGGGAGTGGTGGCATATGCCTGTAGTCCCAGCTACTCAGGAGGTGGAAGTGGAAGGATCGCCCAAGTTCAGGAGTTTGAGGCTGTGGTGAGCTGTGATTGTGTCGCTGCACTGTAGTCTGCATGGCAGAGGGAGACCCTGGCTCAAAAAATCTTGGGGGCTTCGACGAGGTGGCCGTCTGGAGGAAACATGGCGTATGACTAAGTCGATCCAGCTCAGACGCTGAGGTCCCATCTCTAAGAGTCCCCAAGGTGCTCGTCTGCAAGATGAGTTCCTGCTGCCGTCATCCTGGTGGTCCCCTGGGAGCGCTTCCTCCTGTGAGATCCGACTCAAGCTTGGACACAGACTTCTCAGTACTAAGTCAGGAATACTTAAGTCAGAACATAAGTCAGGAGCACTAAGTCAGGAGTGCCTAAGTTGGGAGTACTTAAGTCAGTAGCACTTACATTAGGAGTACGTAAGTCAGGAATACTAAAGTCAGGAGTACTAAGCCAGAAGCACTAAACTGGGAGTACTTAAGTCAGGAGTCTTTAAGTCAAGAGTACTTAAGTCAGAAGTGCTTAAGTTAAGAGTACTTAAGTCAGGAGTACTTAACTCAGGCAAGCTTAAGCCAGGAGCACTAAGTTGGGAGTACTTAAGTTGAGAGTACTAAGTTAGGAGTGCACAAGTCAGGAATACTAAAGTCGGGAGTATTAAGCCAGAAGCACTAAGCTGAGAGTACTTAAATCAGGAGTGCTTAAGTCAGGAGTAGTAAGTTGGGAGTACTTAAGTCAGAAGTACTAAGTCAGGGGTGCTTAAGTCAGGAGTGCTTAAGTTAGAAATACTAAAGTCAGGAGTACTAAGCCGAGAGTACTTAAGTCAGAAGTATTTAAGTCAGGAGTACTCAAGTCAGGAGTGCTTAAGTTAAGAATACTTAAGTCAGGAGTACTTAACTCAGGCATGCTTAAGTCAGTAGCACTAAGTCGGGAGTGCTTAAGTAGGGAGTACTTAAGCCAGGAGTGCTTAAGTCAGGCATACTAAGTTGGGAGTACTCAAGTCAGGAGTGCTTAAGTTAGGAGTACTCAAGTCAGGAGTTTGCAAGGAAGGAGTGCTTAAGAGTACTTAAGTCAGGAGTATGAAGTCAGGAGTACGAAAGTTGGGAGTACTAAAGTCAGAAGTGCTTGAGTCAGGAGTGCTTAGGAGTACTTAAGCCAGGAGTGTTTAAGTCAGGTGTACTAAGTTGGGAGTACTCAAGTCAGGAGTGCTTAAGTTAGGAGTGCTTATATTAGGAGTACTCAAGTCAGGAGTATTCAGTAAGGAGTGCTTAAGAGTTCTTAAGTCAGGAGTATGAAGTCGAGAGTACTAAAGTCAGGAGTGCTTGAGTCACGAGTACTTAAGTCAGGAGTACTTAACTCAGGAGTGCTTAAGTCAGGGGTAGAAGGCAGGAGGACTAAAGTCGAGAGTACTGAAGTCGGGAGTGCTTGAGCCTGGAGCGCTTAAGAAGTCAGGAGTACTAAGTCGGGAGTACCAAGCCAGCCCGCGAGACCCTGCCCGCCCTCGCCCCCGCTGGCTTCCCA
>NW_007067409.1:217782-219383 GCF_000164805.1 Carlito syrichta
GTGGACGTCGGGGCCCCCGGCGGGGCTGGAGCTCCTCCACGACCAGAACGTCTGGGCACCAGCAAAAGAGGAAAGCGGGGGTCCCTTGGGGACCCGGCGACCCCACGCCGGGCAGCAAGCCCCAGCAGAGGCGGGCCCCTGGCTCTGCTGGCCGCACCAGGACGGCGAGGGGCCGGCGCTGGCCCGTCCTCCATGGCCTGTGACTGTCCCCGCTTCTCGCTCCCGTCTGTTCCCCCAAGCAAGCCGCGAACCCACGGATACCAGGACAAAGTGAGCTGGAGTCTTCGTGGCCTCTGTGCCTGGACTCTGGCGTTCCCAGCCCCTGGCGGGCTCCCTGGGCGCACGCGGGGTCCCGGGTTCAGGGTGGGCACATGGGGTGCCGGGGGAGACACTCCCTTGTGGCTGACCACCAATCGGCTGACCAAAGACGGGGTCCTGGACGGGAAAGGAAGAAGCCTGCACCGCCAGCCATGGCACAAGGAAGAGTAATCAATTCGCAGGGGCCAGTTATCAAGCTAGGGGCCTGCTGGGATCTTTTGGGGGTGTTGGGGGCTTTGACTGCTCTGTTCCTGCGGCCCGACAGGGTGGATCAGCATCTCGGAAAGCGGGAAGAAATGCATCCTAGCCAGGCATCGCTGGTCCGATTCAGAAGGTGGTGTGCGTGGACAGTCCTGGGTCCATCAGCCATTGGGCACCCCAGGGGTCACTTTTCTTGTCTGTTGGGGGATTAGCACTGCCCCATTCTTGGCCAGACGGGGTGGCTCATGCCTGGAATCCCAGCACTCTGGGAAGCTGAGGTGGGAGGATGTCTTGAGGCTGGAAGTTCAAGACCAGCCCGGGGCATAGAGCGAGATCCCTGTCTTTATAAAAAATTTAAAAAAAAAAACAAAAAACCTTTATGAGATTAAAAAACAGAAGAAGAAGAAAAGAAACCCTGGCCTGCCAAACTCTTGGGGTCCAGCGGGGATGGGAGTTTTGCTGCCCGTGACCGCCTGCCAAAAGCATGGCGGGAGACAGCGTGGGAGAGCTGGCATTTCTGTGGCTTCCTCGGCCTGCCAAGCCCATGTGGCCAAGGCCTGGGAATCCGGCCTGGATGTTGCCTGGCCGGTGTCCCCACGAGCCGATGCTGCCGTCCATGTTCAAGAGTCACTGGGCAGCCCACCCCTCAGCCCTCTGCCTGTGAGATCTATGCCCAAGCCCGCTGTGGCCTCCGTGGTTTTTCCTCAGTGCCCGCCATGCGCCATGCTCTGTGTCCGGTGGAAGCACCGGACGTGGTGGATTCATTTCCCCTGGGTGCTATAAGAAAGCACCCCAAGCTCAGGCGGGGTGGCACACGCCTGTCACCCCAGCACTTTGGGAGGCCGAGGCGGGAGGATCGATGGAGCCAGGAGTTGGAGACCAGCCTGGGCCACATGGCGAGACCTCGGCTCTACAAACAATAGAAAAATGAGCCGAGTGTTGTGACGCGTGTCTGGAATCATCCCAGCTACAACCGGAGGCTGAGGCGGAAAGGTCACCTGAGCCCAGGAGGTCGAGGCTGCGGTGAGCCGTGATCATGCCACTGCACTCCAGCCTGGGCGACAGAGCGAGAACCTGACGCC
>NW_007067409.1:219865-225669 GCF_000164805.1 Carlito syrichta
GTGGCCTTGGGGGCCATGACTCCGCTGTCTCACAAGGGCTCTGCCCTCTAAGGGTTCCAGCCCCAGGGCTCCTGGCCACCCTGGTCAAGCACAGCTCTGGGGGACGGCCACTCCACCGGGACACCCCACGGCCGAGAAACCCTGGCTAGGACTTCACAGCTGACCTAGTTAGCAGAGAAAAGGCACTGGGCTCCCGAGGTGCGGTGGCAAGCCATCTTTAAATTATGCAGCAGTGTGTGCATTAGAAGGCCATTACACAGAGGAGCAAATTATCAACACCGACTTCCATGATGAGGTAATAAAATAAATAATACATTAACGAGGTGCCGCACTCTGGAGTCAGAGAGGGCGTATGGTCACAGAGCCTCGCTCGACGTTGCGGTCACGGGAGCCGAGACGCTGAAGCCACGGGCACGAAGTGGAGCTGTGCGTGGCCCGGTCGGGCCTCCCCCCTCGTGGCCCACGGGTGTCCAGGGTCCAGCGAGGAGGGCTTGCCCCCACGCTGAGACAGCGGGCTCATCTGTCTGAACCCCTTGGACCCCGTGGTGAGGCTTTTTGGAACCTGCCTGGCCACATTCATCTGGGCGCTTCTCCCGTCTGCGTGTATTCTGGGGGCGACCATTGTGCTTAGGAGCCGTGAGCTCCGTGGTGCAGGCTCTGGGTCTTGCCAGCCTGGGTTCACATCCTGGCTCTGCCACTTACGAAGCCTCAGTCTTCTCCCCTGAGGAGTGGGAATGGTGCCACCCGCCACCTTGCGTGGCAAAGGGACACCCTGCGGAATAATTTAAAGATGGCTTGCCACCACACCTCGGGAGCCCAGTGCCTTTACTCTGCTAACTAGGTCAGCTGTGAAGTCCTAGCCAGGGTTTCTCGGCCGTGGGGTGTCCTGGTGGAGTGGCCGTCCCCGAGAGCCGTGCTTGACCGGGGTGGCCAGGAGCCCTGGGACTGGAACCCTTAGAGGGCAGAGCCCTTGTGAGACAGCGGAGTCATGGCCCCCAAGGCCACCCGCCTCCCAGGTCCAGAAACCCAGGAACACGCCACCTTGTGTGGCAAAGGGACTTGAAGGGCCTTGGATTCTCTGGGCGTGCCCTGAAGGGACTCCCAAGCGACCTTACAGAGGGAGGCGAGGGTCGAGGAGGAGGAGGTGACGTTACAGCAGAAGCAGAGAGCGCTCTCAAGATGGCTGCATCCGGCTTTGAAGACGAAAGAAGAGGCCACCAGCCTCGGGGTCCAAGTGGCCCCTGGGAGCTGGTCAAGGCAAAGCCCTATTCCTAGAGGCTCGGGAAGGAACCAGCCCACTGACACCTTGATTTTCACCTTGTCAGGCCCCGTTTCTGACTTCCAGAACAGTCAGAGATGACTTGGTGTTGTTTAAAGCCACTAAATGTACGGTGCTTTTTTTTTTTTGAGTCAGGGTCTCGCTCTGTCACCCAGGCTGAAGTGCAGGGTCTGTCGCTCTGCGCTGTCAATGCCACGGACAAAGCCTCGTGAAGCTCCAGGCAGACTGGGCGCACAGTCCACGGGCAATGACCGTGAGCTCTCTGTCGTTATTCGGCAGGCATGGCTGCGGTAGGTGGGATCACGGCCCCCAGAGGTACCCAGGCCCTGACCCCCGGAGTCTGTGAATACGACACCTCTCACGGCAAAGGGGATGTCGCAGATGTGATGAGGTGAAGAATCTGGAGATGGACAGACAGCCCCGGCCCTTCCGGGTAGGCCCTAAAGGTAATCACGAGGGTCCTTGTCAGAGGGAGGCTTGTCAGAGGGGACTGGACCCAGCAGCTGGCAATGCTACGTAGCTGGCTTTGGAGATAATGGAGGTGACCGCTGGAGGAGCCAGAAAGGCTGAGGAAGGGTGTCCTCCAGGGAGACCACAGCCCTGCCGATGCCCTGACCCTGACCTAGTGAAGCTGGTTTTGAACTTCTCCCCTTCAGACTGGTAAGAGGATATATGGATGCTGCTTTTTTTTTCTTTTTGAGTCGGGATCTCACTCTGTCGCCCTGGCAGGAGTGCAGTGGCACGCTCATGGCTCACTGCAGCCTTGACCTGCTGGGCTCAGGCGATCCTTCCATCTCAGTCTCCCAAGTAGCTGGGACTCCAAGCACAGGCCTGGCTATTTTTTTTTAACACTTTTTTGTACAGACGGCTTCTCGCTATGTTGCCCAGGCTGGTCTTGAACTCGTGGGCTCAAGCGGTCCTCCTGGCTCAGCCTCCCAAAGTGCTGGGATTACAGGCATGAGCCACCTCGCCTGGCTGTATGTTGCTTTAAACCACCGGTTCTGGGGCGATTTGTTCTGGCAGCTGTAGGAAATGAATTCTTCCCAGCGCGTCCCCATGAGTGGTCGTGGAGAACGCTCTCAAGAATGGCCGTGCTGGTCCCTAGTGACTTCTTGTCCACAGATCGGCACATTCCACATGTGTTGAACCTAGCATGTTTAGGTACTTGTGTTCCGTGCTAGAGCCACACAGATAAGGCCGCATGCGCACCGTCTGTTGCAAATAGAATATTCCCCCATGGTGTCAGGGGACTAGACAGTCTGTGTGCTCTGAAATCGCGCTGACTAGGGTGACAATCCTAGCTCTAATCAGCTGTGTGTCTCTGGGCAGGACACCAGTCCTATCCAAGGCGCAAAAGCCCCTTCTCGGATCTTCCCATGCCCTCCCTGATCCCCCTCTCTCTGGTCTCCGCTCAGTGACCACAGTAAAAATTTTTTTTTGAGTCGGCGTCTCACTCTGTCGCCCAGGCTGGAGTGCAGTGGCATGCACGCTCACAACCACCACAGCCTCGACCTGCTGGGCTCAGGGCCTCCCAGGCTGCGTCTCCGGAGTGGGAATCACAGGGATTCAATAAGGAAATACACAGAAGATTCCAGAACAGCGCTCTGCTTCTGTCATGACGTCACCTCCTCCCTCCCGGACCCATGCCTCCCTCCGTAAGGATACTCGGGATTCCCTTCAGGGCACGCTCAGATAACCCAAGGTCGTTGAAGCTCCTTTGTCACATAAGGTGACGTGTTCCCAGGCTCCTGGGATCAGGAGGTGGGCATCGTTGGGGGCCATGACTCCACTGTCTCACAAGTTCCAGCCCCAGGACCCCTGGCCACCCTGGCCAAGCATGGCTCTTGGCGATGCCCACTCCACCAGAGCACTCCACAGCCAAGAAGCCCCTGGCTGGACTTAACATTACTCACTAAGTCACAATTAGACTTTTTTTTTTTGAGTTGGAGTCTCACTCTGTCGCCCAGACTGGAGTGCCATGGCCGCTCCCGGCCCCCGCAGCCTCGACCTGCTGGGCTCCGGCGATCCTTCCGCCTCAACCTTCCGAGTAGCCGGAATTACAGGCGCGCGCTACCACTCCTGGCTAATTTTTTGATTTATTATAGAGATGAGGTCTCGCCAAGTTGCCCAGGCGGGTCTCGAACCCACGGGCTCAGGCAATCCACTCACCTCAGCCTCCCAAAGGCGCGGGATGACAGGCTGAGCCACCGAGCCTGACTAAGTCACAGTTATTATGAGAGAGCAAAACAGGAAGACCGTATCTCAGTGAGAAGGTCAGGAACATCCCTTCTGCATTCCAGAGAGAAGGCACAGCATGTGCAAAGATCCCGGGGAAGTAAGGACCGTGAGCCCAAAAAGCTCGACAAAGGGCAGAACAGGGGACTGAGCGGTAGCAGGTGAGAATATGGGCAAGCTGAGGCCAGATGTGGCGAGTCCTTCAAAGCCACAGTGAGGATTTGATCACCTGAATCCTAAGAACTACAGGAAGATCTGGAATGATTTTTAGGTAAGGGAGTGATATGACTGATATGATGTGATTTGTGCAGCTTTTAAAAATTACTCTGGCCGGGCACAGTGGCTGACACCTGTAACCCCAGCACTTTGGGAGGCCGAAGTGGGAGGATTGCTTGAGCCCAAAAGTTTGAGACCGGCCTGGGCAAGACCCCATCTCTACAAAAAAGCAAAAAAAAAACACACAAAAAATCTGCTGGACTTAGCGGCGTGTGCCTGTAGTTGCAGCTACTTGGAAGCCTGAGGCGGAAGGATTCCCTGAGCCCAGCAGGTCGAGGCTGTGGTGGTTGTGAGCGTGCGTGCCACTGCACTCCAGCCTGGGTGACAGAGTGAGAGGCCGACTCAAAAAAAAAAAAAAAAATTTACTCTGGCCACTGAGTGGAGACCGGAGCAGAGAGGGGTCAGGGAGGGCGTGGGAAGATCCGAGAAAGGGCTTTTGCACCTTGGGGTGCAAAAGGACGGGTGTCTGAGTTGAGAATGAAGAAATTCAGGATGTCGAAGGAAGTCAGAAGATCAGGAGAAACAGCTTTTGCAGGAGTCCAGCTGCATGGAAAAGCCGGTATGTGGGCAGAGATTGGGGGGTGGGAGGTAGATAGGGCCCCATGGTGGGAGAAAATAGGGGGTAGGAGTGGCATGGGTCAGATGTCAGAGGGGTCTGCTGGTCTAGGGCTGCCATGTCCAGTGGTGCTGGCTGTTCACTGCACAAGCGTACCCAGGTGTAGGGTGGAGTGGGTGAGAGGGGCCGAGTGACATCCAGCCTGTGTGCAGCAGGGAAGCTGGGCTGAGTCCACCCTAAGGAAGGGCCAACTTTTTTGGGGTCCCACAAACGTGTCCTGTGGGCTCTGAGCACATCCTGCTCTGGGTAACCCCGGTCATGCCAGGACAGGGTGGTGTCATTGCAGGACTAAGACGGGACACAGCTCGGGGCTCTGATGACCGTCTGGGGCGGGGCGGGCGTGGAACCGGTGACTCAGGGCTGTGGCAGCTCACTCACTGAGTGTTCTCCGGCAGGGGTCCTCACCCTCTGAGCCTGGTCTGGGAAATGGAGCCAGTGGCGCCTCCCATCTGCTCTGCTCATCTGAGTCCTGGGCTTCGCAGAGGTACAGGGTGGTGGCACCACACCCAGTGTCCCAGAGACCAAGAAACTCCAGGCCACGCGAGCCCTGGGCCGCCTGTACTCTGTCCTCCTGTGTTTATACCCGAGTGCTCTCACCCCAGTTCCTTGCCCAAGAGTGAACGCCATCTCCCTCCCTGGGCCCAGGAGACTCCCCCAGGCTGCCAGGAGACCCAGCTCTGATTTCTCTTGACATCTACCTTGCCTGGCTGTATGTTGCTTTAAACCACCGGTGGTGTGGCGATTTGTGATGGCAGCCGTAGGAGATGAACACCGTGATTCTTCCCAGCACTGTCCACATGAGTGGTCGTAGAGGATGCTTTCAAGAATGGCCGTAGCCGGGCTCGATAGCTCAGCCTGTAATCCCTCACTTGGGGAGGCTGAGGTGAGTGGATGGCCTAAGCCCGCGGGTTCGAGACCCGCCTGGGCAACTTGGCAAGCCCTCATCTCCACAATAAATCAAAAATGAGCCAGGCATGGTGGCGCACGCCTGTAGTTCCAGCTACTTGGAAGGCTGAGGCGGAAGGATGGCCAGAGCCCAGCAGGTCGAGGCTGCGGTGGCCGGGAGCGGCCACTGCGCTCCAGGCTGGGCGACAGAGTGAGACTCCAACTCAAAAAAAAAGAACGGCCGTGCTGTTGTTAGGTTACAGACAGGGTGAGGGTGAGAGGTTGGATGGAGAGGCGAACAGCACCAGTAACTCAGAGATCCAAGTAACACAAAGATTAGCAACAGAAAGAGACAAGAACACAAAGAGAAGAGAATAGTTTATTTAAAAGTAAATTAGAGGCCAGGGCTCGGTGTCTCAGCCTGTCATCCCAGTGCTTTGGGAGGCCGAGGTGAGTGGATTGCCCGAGCCCGCGGGTTCGAGACCCGCCTGGGCAACTCGGCGAGACCTCACC
>NW_007067409.1:226279-230197 GCF_000164805.1 Carlito syrichta
CTGCTGGGCTCCGGCGATCCTTCCGCTTCAGCCTTCCAAGTAGCTGGAACTACAGATGCGTGCTACCCCGCCCGGCTCGTTTTTGATTTATTGTAGAGACGAGGTCTCGTCAAGTTGCCCGGGCCGGTTTCGAACCCGTGGGCTCAGGCCATCCACTCGTCTCGGCCTCCCAAAGTGCTGGGATGACAGACTGAGCCATCGAACCTGGCCGTATTTTTATTTTGTTGGGAATATTAGGACGTTCCCAGGATTTGCCTGGTGTCCAGAAGGAGCCAGGCTGTCTCTGGCCCTGGTACGAGCCTCAGTCAAGAATGGTTGATCCGAAGTCCCCAGCAGCTGATTTCTGCAGAATGAGAAAGCCAGGTTACAGAGAGGCTAAAAAAAGAGGCTTCTGAAGGCGGACTCTGTTGACTCAATCCATCGCATAGTAATTATGAGTGATGAGAATGTTCCAGAGAGGCACTTGCACTTGTCCCCCCAGTCCCCCTGGGGATCTTTATGGGGTTGCTCCTTGCTGGAGGGATTTCATTTTATTTTTTAAAATTATTTATTTATTTATTATAAAGATGTGGGGTACAGTTCGGGGTTAGGTATACAAACATTGATCATGCAGGTACCCTTGTTGATGAGGTGTGCCCCTCCCTCCCCTGGCAGTTTCCCACGACTGCCAATCGCTTTCTTATAGCATTATAATCGCTCAAGTTCCGCTTATGAGTGGGAACCTATGGCACTCTGTCCTTTGTTTTTGTGATAAATCACTGAGTGTGATCGACTCCAAATCCATCCAGGTTGCTGCAAATCCCCTATATTTGTCGTTCTCCATGGCTGCATAATATTCCATTGTGCCACATTTTTTAGAACTAACATCCAGGCATGCCCTCGTGGTTCCCTCTACCCGGCAACCTCAGCAGGGGGAGAAAACCCCGAGTCTGTCCTGGGTCCTCTTCATGCGTCTGGGACACACATCTTCCTCATCTGCTCTGATTCTGCCTCAGCCAAGGGAACAAGACATTCCCCCCTTTATTTAGGACTTCATTTTGGCATCAGGGAAACCCCTTAGACCGAGAGGTTCGCCACTTCTTGGTGAACTCTTCAACGCAAATGTAGAAAAATTAATTATTTTCCCCCCGTAATGAGATTTTTCCTTAATGTCCATTTCCTTGGACATTTATTTATTGGCTGCTTCCTGGGCTGTCCGCAGGTGCTGCTGGGCGGCCCCAGGCCACTCTTAAGCCATCTATGATTTTGCTAATCAGGAGGGTTTGGGAAATATTTTACCCTTGACAGTGACCTGTGTTACAATTAAGGCTTATGATGCGGGCCTCTTATTTGCCTAAGGAGACAACAAGATTTGCTATGTAATTTGAGAAGCACTTACGGTGCAGCTACCCAAGCTGTAAGCTGATTATAAATAAAGTTCAGCCCAATTGCTTTTATCAGAACATCAGGATTCACAGCCAAATAAAAGGGCGCAACCCTGATGTGCAGTTGCCTTTGTATATAAATCAGATTCTCTTAGCAACTGCTGTATATCATGTTTATTAAACACCTTCTGGTTATTACGGAACAGGGTACTAAAAACTCCCTCTCCAAGAATCTCGAAAAAGCTTTTCGCACGTCGACTCTTTTTGAAGTCTACTCGGGGTAAGCAGAAGGGGTCCTTTGTCGAGGGCTTGGGGTCTTGGGTGGGCTCTGGAAGTCACATGGATGAGGTGGGTTTGTTTATTTTTTTTTTTTTGTCTCTCAGCAGTCAAAGTAATTTGCCCCTCCCCCCGGGTCCCCACAGAACTGAAGGAAAGTTAATTTTGTGTCATTGCAAAGTGAGAGCCCTTTGAGGCTGAAAGGTCTCTGAGATGCTGCAGCGTTCACCCCCCCGGCAGGACCGATAAGGAGACCAAGGAAGGAGAAGAGGAGGTGACGTGTGACCTCGTGATCCCACGGCTGGGCCCCTGACTCGTCGTCCGGTGCTCAATTTCAGTGTGCAAAAGCCTTCACGTTCCTTCAGCTTGTTTCGCTATTCAATTAAGTGAATCCTGGCTGTATTCTTAATACACATCATTCAAACAGCACAGCTGGTGACTGCAGAAGAGACGGCTCTCCGGGCTTTCTGCCCCCCCTGCCCTGGCGACAGCAGGGTGACTTCCAAAGCAAGGTGCAGATGTGACGGAGTTAAGTCTCTTGAGAGGGGAAGAGTATTCTGGATCCTCCAGGAGGGACCTAGAATGTCATCGCCAGCCTCCTTACCAGAGGAGGCAGAGGGGAGTTCACCGCATCCTCTCACCCATTCTGCTACTCACTCACATACCTGCGCGTATTCGCACAAAAGTAGGTTGGTGTTTTTTCCTTAGGAACGATCACTCTGTGCGTCTTGCTCTGCCCATGGCTGCTTTTTTCCTCTCACTCATGTTTAAAGACATCTTGGAAATCTTTCCATGCTGGTAGATGGGGAGAGAGATCTCCCTTGCTCTTTTTTTTTTTCCATTTATTATTATTATTATTTTTATTATAAAGATGTGGGGTACGATTCAGGGTTAGGTATATAAACATTGATCGCGCAGGTACCCTTGTTGATGAGGTATGCCCCTCCCTCCCTTAGCGGTTTCCCTCAACTGCCAATCCCACCCCCCCCGACAGTTTTCCACTACTGCCACTTGTTTTCTTATAGCATTATAATTGTTCAAGGTCTGCTTATGAGTGAGAACATAGGGTACTCTGTTCTTTGTTTCTGTGATAGATCACTGAGTATGATCGACTCCAAATCCATCCAAGTTGCTGCAAAGTCCATATATTTGTCCTTCTTTATGGCTGCGTAATATCCCATGGTGTATATATACCACATTTTCTTTATCCAGTCCGGCTTTGGTTGCCTCGCTCTTTTTAATGGCTACATAGTATTCCACGATGACAGTAGCATCATGCATTTAATTCTTCCCCTCGTGGGAACATTTAAATCACTTCCCCTCTTCTGCCGAGGCAAGCGGTGTTTCAGTGAATGCCATATATAGGCTATTCGTGTATGAAGTTGATGGATCAAAAGGTATCTGCGGTTTAAACTGTAATAAATGTTGCCCAATTGTTCTTTGCAAGGACTGAACCAATTCACATGCTTACCAGCTGTGTGGAGGCTGTTTCAGGTAGCCAGATAACTTTGCAAACGATTGTGTATGAAGGGCTTCATTTTATTTATTTTTAGTTCTTGTTTTTCTAAATTTTTTTACGAGTTGGAGTCTCACTCTGTCACCCAGGCTGGAGCGCAGTGGCACGCTCACGGCCACCGCAGCCTCGATCTGCCGGGCTCTGGCGATCCTTCTACCTCAGCCTTTCAAGTAGCTGGAACCATGAGCGTGCGCCACCACCCCCGGCTAATTTTTTAATTAATTGTAGAGACGAGGTCCCGCCAGGTTGCCCAGGCTGGTCTCGAACCCCTGGGCTCAGGCAATCCTCTCACCTCCACCTCCCAAAGTGCTGGGATGACAGGTGTGAGCCACAGCACCCGGCCAGGACTTCACTTAAGAAGATGATATTTCAACTTGACCAGAGGATCCTCTAAAAACAAAGCCTTAAAAATATTGTGCAATCAAAAATTCCATTGTAGAAAAAAAATGCTAAATGTGGAAAAAGAAAAACATGTAACATAAGTACAAATCGCCCATGGGATGCTGATGGCATTAGTGAACCGGTCTAGATTTTTTCTTAGGGGAGTACACACTATGGAACACATGCATGGGGTCACCCCACACATACTGTTTGAAATGCGTTTTCATTTATCCGTATACCGAGGCGCCCCGACTGTAGCGGCGACTGCAAAAATCTACAGGATATTTTCAGAGACTTTTAAGATTTTTCCAGCCGGGCTCGGTGACTCAGCCTGTAATCCCGCGCCTTGGGGAGGCTGAGGTGAGTGGATGGCCTGAGCCC
>NW_007067409.1:230365-231874 GCF_000164805.1 Carlito syrichta
CGGCCACTGCACTCCAGTCTGGGCGACAGAGTGAGACCCCAACTAAAAAAAAAAAAAAAATTTTTCCAGTCCCCTCTTGTTGGGCATTAGCTTGTTGCTGGGTGTTCGCCATGATGACAGATGCTGTCCTGTCTTGGCACTTTTCTCTTCTCTGTTTCCTGCTGCCCTGTCTTGTCCCAGAGCCTCTTCAAGATGCCCGGACCGTGCTGCCGCTTCCCGATTTTAGGAACCTGGAGCTTCCTGGTGGTGTCTCCCTGGCGATTGTCCCACCAGTCCAAGCGCACCTGTCCCAGAGGTGCTTCCCAGCCGTCGCCAGGGGCTGCCCTGATCTCCTAAGATGACAAACGCCCACCTCTGCCCAGGGACGTCTGTGTGGGTGTCTGCTGTAACAGACGACCACCCCCTGGGTGGCTCAGCACAACAGGCCTTTATTCTCTCAGCTCTGGAGCTCAGAAGCAGAACTCAAGGCATCAGCAGGACCACACTCGCTCCGGAGGGCCTGGGGGAGGGTCCCTCCTTGCTCTTCCGGCCGCTGGTGCTCTGTGGTCTGGGGCCATGTCACCCCAACCTCTGTCTTCACATGCCCTGCTTCCCCAGGTCCATGCATCTCTTACAAGGACTTGCCCTGGACTTCAGGGCTCACCTGGATATAGATGGACCTTGAAGGATGGTCTTATCTTGAGTTCCCCCAATGAATGACATCTGAAAAGACCTTCTTAAAAAATAAACAAGATCCCGCTCATGGGCACCAGGGGTTGGGACATGGACATGGCCTTTGGGAAGCCACCATTTAAGCCACTACGAGCCCCTGGATGTAACCACCTTCCACACTAGTCGCCATCTTAACCCCCCGCCCTCTTTCCTGAGTGGATGGAACATCTTCGCACACCAGGGTGCTCTGGAACCTGGGATTTTGAATGTCTTTGAAGCCACAGCCTTGGAGGCCTCCTCTCAAGTCCGAGACATCAGGCCAAGATGGGCTGGGGTCCAGATTCTCAGAGCCGAGCAGGAATGCACCGGCAGAGAGACTGAAGCCAGAATGGAAACGCACAGGTCTAGAAGGTCATTGAAAGAAAGCAGCTTTGCTCACATTTTCAAGGCTTCTGCTCCTCTCTTGTGTCTCTCGGACCTTGGCGAATCTCCATTCTTTATGGGTAGATTTGATTTTTAGAAGCAGCCAGGACCCCAGGGGACTCATGCGCCTCCTAAGATGGATGACAAAAGGTTGGTGAAGCCATCTGGGGTCGAGAAGGGTGACGGAGAACAAAGCCGGCAGGGGTGCAACACAGAAACAGCTCTGAGTATGGCGAGGGGGTGAGTTCCCCAAAGTTACTGCTTCAAAGGGAGCAACCAGCAGACTCAAAGCTTTTTGCATTTTTGGTCTTTAAAAAATAAGTGGCTCAGCCTGTCATCCCGCGCCTTTGGGAGGCTGAGGTGAGTGAATTGCCTGAGCCCGCGGGTTCGAGACCCGCCTGGGCAGCGAGACCTCATCTCTACAATAAATCAACC
>NW_007067409.1:231912-235966 GCF_000164805.1 Carlito syrichta
AGCGGCCACTGCACTCCAGTCTGGGCGACAGATTGAGACCCCAACTAAAAAAAAAAAAAATAGAGAGATAGATAGATAGATAGATAGATAGATAGATAGATAGATACTCATTGTATTCTTTGTATCATTCGAAAATAAGCGTGAACAGTTTTGTGGGGGACATTTGCTTTCTGTCTCCAAATTCTTCCTTCTCCTACCTTCAGTAAAGGTTTAGGAGTGATGGTTTGGCCAGAAATCTGAATGAAGTTGCAGCCGGAACGATTTGCTCTAAGTCCTTTATGCTTTGTTTTAATTTTTATTTATTTTGAGTCAGGGTCACACTCTGTCACCCAGGCTGGAATGCAGTGGCACACAATTATGGCTCACTGCAGCCTCGATCTCCTGGGCTCAAATGATTCTCCCGCCTCAGCCTCCCAAGTAGCTGGGACGACAGGCACATGCCACCACACCCGGTTATTTTTTAAGTTTTTGCAGAGACAGGGTCTCGCTCTATTGCCCTGGTTGATCACTACCTCCTGGGCTCAAGCAATCTTCCCACCTTGACCTCCCAAGGTGCTGGAATTACAGGCATAAGCCACCGTTATGTTCACGAACCCGAAAAATATAAAACCACCTCGGGGTGCGAGGGGCTCATAGGAAGTTGAAAACTTCTGAATTTTGTCAAGTCAAAAATATAGAGACTCCAGCCTGGGCGGCAAAGCGAGACTCCCATCTCTACAAAAAAAAAAAAAAATGTAAAAATGTGTCAGGCTTGATAGCCCTACCTGTAGTCCCAAGAACTCAAGAGCCTGGGAGATTGCGGCTGCAGTGAGCTGTGATTACAGCACTGGATTTCAACCTGGACAGCAGAGTAAGACCCTCTCTGGGGGAAAAAAGACCCACCTAGATCTGGATATAGATATATAGAAATATAGATAAAAAAACACTTCCTATGTACTATCATCATTTCATAAACAAAAGATATTTTAACAGCAAGAAAAAAAAAGTAGAAGTGACATCACTTCAAAATAATAAACAGCTGCCCCAATTGAGTGGATCTCGCTTTATGGAAAAGTCGAGGACGGGTACCGTTGGTTCCAGTCTGGGTCTGCGAAACTTTGCTCGCGGGCCACGCGGGCCCCACGGGCTACACACCAGCTCGCGGAGTGGTCATGGGAGCCTCAGTGGCCTTGGCCAGCTCCGTGCTGGTGTCCACCGACCACGCCATCTCCCATCTAGCGTGGGTACGTTCTCCACTCGAACAACCGTGGGCCCTGCGGACTCGCCCACACACGCATCCGTGGGTGCGTTTCCTACATGCACGGCCCCATGCCAGGCTCTGGACCCACCAAGACGCGTGAAACACAGGCTCCCGAAGTGAGCACACACTCCCTGGAAAGAGCCCACGGAGTCATAGAAAACCACGAGGGAAGCACAGGATAGTCAGGCTTGCCAGGCTTTTTGGGAGTTCTCGCGGCTGGGATCCTTAGGGAATCCACACGAGTCTGGAGGTGTAGACAGTAAGGTTTAGAAGAACCACGCCCTCAGGAGCATGCAGGTGGCTAGCATGCAGATCTTTCCGGAGGGGGATTCGATAAGATATGTTGGCTGGACTCAGTGGCTCAAACCTGTAATCTCAGCACTTGGGAGGCTGAGGTAGGAGGCCTAGGAGTTCGAAACCAGCCTGGGCAACATAGTGAGACCCCAGCTCTGTTAAAAACATTTTTTTTTTTAAATGAGCAGGGCGTGGTGGTGCACACTGTAATCCCAGTTACTCAGGAGGCCGAGGCAGGAGCATTACTTGAGGCTGGGAGCAATGATTGCACCATTGTACTCCAGTCTGGGCAACAAAGCACGACATGTCTTTACAAACAAACAAAATGCATTCTCTTTGAACCAATGGTTTCACTGCCAGGAAATTGTTGTAAGGACATAATCAGAGAAGTGTGCAAAGACAAATGTACCAAGGATGTTCATCACAGTCCTACTTACAATATTGAGAACCTGTTTTTAAAAAGAAATCTTCGCTTTGGGAGGCTGAGGCGAGTGGGTGGCCTGAGCCCGCGGGTTCGAGACCCGCCTGGGCAACTTGGCGAGACTTCATCTCTACAATAAATCAAAAAATCAGCCAGGCGTGGTAGCGCACGCCTGTAGTTCCAGCTACTCGGAAGGCTGAGGCGGAAGGATCGCCGGAGCCCGGCAGGTCGAGGCTGCGGTGGCCGGGAGCGGCCACTGCACTCCAGTCTGGGCGACAGAGTGAGACTCCGACTTGGAAAAAAAATAAACTCGGAAAAATAAAAATAAAAAAATAAATCTTTGCCTCGAGGAGAGATCTCCATGAGAAAGTATGCAGAGATGTGTTTTCTTTTTCTGTCGGAGGGAGACAGAAGTGAGGCCTGGGGTCTGACAGTGCTGGTCCCCAAGTTTGGGACCCTGAGCAGGTTTGGGCCTCCGTAGAAGTCAGCATTTGGCTAAGGACACGGAGGTAAGAGAAATGGCCTCCTGGGTTGGCGGGAAGTTGGCCACACTGTGCAGGACACAGGGAGCCCTTGACGCAGGGTCTGGGAGTAGGAAGGCGTGCCCGGGTGGGAGATGTTCTTTTAAACACTCATTTCTTTCTTTCTTTCTTTTTTTTTGAGTTGGAGTCTTACTCTGTCGCCCAGGCTGGAGTGCAGTGGCAGGCTCACGGCCACCCCAGCCTCGACCTGCTGGGCTCCGGCGATCCCTCCGCCTCAGCCTTCCAAGTAGCTGAAACTACAGGTGCGCACCACCACACCCGGCTAATTTTTTGACCTATTGTAGAGATGAGGTCTCGCCAAGTTGCCCGGGCTGGTCTCAAACCCATGGGCTCAGGCAATCCTCTCACCTCGACCTCCCAAAGTGCTAGGATTATAGGCATGAGCCACTATGGCCCACCTATTTTTACTTTTTATTTTTTTGAGTCGGAGTCTCACTCTGTGGCCCAGGTTGGAGTGCAGTGGCACACTCACGGTCACTGCAGCCTCGACCTGCTGGGCTCCAGCAATCCTTCCACCTCAGGTTTCCAAGAAGCTGGAACTATAGGCATGCACCACCATGCCCAGCTTTTTTTTTTTCTTTTTTTTTTCTTTTTGGTTATAAAGATGAGGTCTCACCAAGTTGTGCAGGTTGGTCTCAAAGCTCAGGCAATCATCTTGTCTCTGGCTCCCAAAATGCTAGGATTACATTGTTGACTTGTTTTTTTTTGAGTTGGAGTCTCACTCTGTCGCCCAGACTGGAGTGCAGTGGCAGGCTCACGGCCACCCCAGCCTCGACCTGCTGGGCTCCGGCAATCCCTGGCTAATTTTTTGATCTATTGTAGAGATGAGGGCTCACCAAGTTGCCCGGGCTGGTCTCGAACCTGTGGGCTCAGGCCATCCCCTCACCTCAGCCTCCCAAAGCGCTGGGAGTGCAGGCTTGAGCCACTGCGCCCGGCCAACACTCATTTCTGACCTCAGCTTCAAACCCTTGGGATTACAGAAGCCTGGCACAGGGCTAGGTACAGACAGGAATGTGCCAGAGGCCACAGGCGCGGCTGCTGGTCCTTCCAAGGTGAGCTCCGGGCTCCCTGCCCCAGGGCGTCCCTCTGCACACTCCGGGTGACAATCGGCAGGTCACTGCCGCTCCCCTGGCATTTAGCAAGAGAGGGGGAGTAATTGCCCTGGCAGTGTCCTGGCTGAATTCCAATTTGGGTGATTACATTCTGCCTACTTAAAATTCCCCTCTCTGGTATCCATGGTAGAAGCAATTCTTCAAACCCTCTCCTGTTACGGGAAAAAAAAAAAATTAAATAAAAGAAAGAACCAGCCTGGCCTTCCAGAGCCCACGGAATACGAGGTCGCTCTGTGCCCAGCAGAAGTGGCTTCCTTTAAAATGGGGCGTGAAGGATCCCCTGTGGAATAAATCTGTCCAACATGCTGGAATTTTCCAGGAAGAACTATTTTAAGGAAGGGACACGGTGGGGGTGGGGCTCGGTATCTGAATATGGGGATCACTGATACCAAGAGGTCTTCTCCGGCGAGGCCACTGTGCTGCTGGCTCGGGCTTGGGTCTGGCA
>NW_007067409.1:241308-250906 GCF_000164805.1 Carlito syrichta
CCGTCGGGCTCCAGGGAGGCGGCGGGGCGGGGCGGGTTTTCCCCGGGCGTCCCGGGGCGGCGCGACCCCCCCAGTCTGCTCCCGTCCCTCCGAATGGGGTCTGGCTTTCTCGCCTCTGGGGTCTCAGGGGACTCGCCGGTCGCTGCGTCTCCCCGGGCGGGGTCTGCAGAGCCTCGATTCCCCGGTCTGTTCCGGGGCGCGGACCCCCCGTGACTCCTGGCCTCGGGTTCGCGGCCGCTACGGCTGGCGTTTTCTCCTCTTTGTCTTTTCTTCCTTTTCCGGTGCTTTTTGCACCCTTCCGCCTCCCTGCCCTTCTCTCCCTCTGCATTTCTGTTCCTCCGTCTCCAGCTTCCCGTTTCTGCTTGTTTATTTTCTGCCCCACCCCACCCTGCAGCTCCAGGAATTCCACAGAAGCCGCCCTCCAGGGTGTTGGAATTCGCCTGGTCCCAGACCCTGAGGTCTGGCCTCTGCCTGGGTCATGGCAGCCTAAACACAGACAGAGAGGAATTTTTGTGAAATTGTTCGCATTCAAGAGGTGGCGTTGGCTGAGTGTAGACATGTGGGTGGACGGGAACAGTGACGGGAGGCCGCTGTCAGGGACGGGCCTCCCGGAGGCTCCCAAAGTTTGGATTTTCCAAGAAGACGTCAGCTCTAGCCTGGAGACCCGGCAGCCTCTGAGCCAGGCATACTTTTATTAGAAAGTCGTGGCCAAAGGCCAGCCCCGTGGCTCGCGTCTGTAACTCCCAGGACTTTGGGAGGCCGAGGTGGGAGGATTGCTTGAGCCCAGGAGTTCAAGCTGGGCAACAAAGCAAAATGCACCTCTACCAAAAAAAAAAAAAAAAAAAAAAAATAGCCAGGTAAGGTGGCGCACTCCTGTACTCCCAGCTACTTGGGAGGCTGAGGTAGAAGGTTCGCCTTAGCCCAGCAGGTCGAGGCCACGGCGATCCGTGATCGTGCCGCGGCACTCCAGCCTGGGCGACAGAGTGAGGCTCTGACTCAAAATGAAGAAAGAAATAAAATCAAAAGTCTGCTTTCCGTGACCACCCGAACCTCAAGCATTGGCGGGGTTTGAGACAAGGGCCAACCATCCAAAGAACGAAAGGAATTCAGATCAAGACCCCAAGGTAGCACGTTTACCTACCAGGTGAAGAGAGTTGAAAATAAAACTCAAGGCTGGCGAGACAGGGGAGGAGCAGGAACGCGGAGCTTTGGGCACTCGGGGTGACCGTCTTGTAAAGAAATCTGATCTTCTGTATCACGAACCTTTAAAACGCTCAAAGCTTTCCGGCCTGTCCTTCCACTTTGGGGGAAGCCAGCCCAGAGAGAAAGAACCTGAAATGTGAACAAAGCTTCGTGTCCCGTGTAAATCGAGTGGCCGTAGAGGAAAGGCAAACAGGAAAGGATCTAAAAGCCCAAGGAGAGGGACTGTTTAAGAAACCCACGAAGAGGACAGTGACCTGGGGACCCAGGGAATCGAAGGCCGAGGCCAACACACAGGAGTCCAAGCCAGAGCCTCAGCCCGGGCACCAGACGGCGGTGAGGGCAGCAGGGGACCCAGACCGCACGGGCACAGTGCTTGCCATGCACGGTGGGAACGCGGGTGACCGTCCCCTGCGTGTCCCCTGTTCTGTCTTCTCCTTTTCTGGAAGGCGCGTGAATCTGTTCTTAGAACAGAGTCAACGGTCGCTTCTCTTTTTCCTCTTTAAAGGACTTGTGAAAGCAACAAGAGCTCTGAGAAGGAAGAACAGGACAGAGGAGGTGACAGAGGTGACCCAGAGGCGAGGCTGTGGGGGAACGATGGAGCGTGGGTTTTGGATTCCCGACCCACTGCACCTGGGGTGTCCTCCTCAGCAGCGTTTGAGCGCCGTAAACTGTGACCGACGCCTGCCTCCTTGGTGCTGACGAGACAAGGAGGAAGACCACACAGGGCGCTCTCTGGGGAGAAAGCTGCTTCCTGGTCGGGGTCTCAACCACAGCCCCTCTGCGCCCAGCACCTGAGTACCGCCCTCGGCCACAAGCAGGGTGGTGTCTGGACAGGTGTGTCCCAAAGTGTGCTCCGTCGGAACCCTGTCCTGGAGACGGTCCAGAATGCTCCATACATGCATTGAGCACCTACTGCATGCCAGGGCAGTAACTTCTAAAAGGCAGGGACTAGATCAGCCAGCAAGAATCTCAACACCTTGATTTTTTTTTTTTTTTTGAGTTGGAGTCTCACTCTGTCGCCCAGGCACAAGCTCATTGCAGCCTCGACCTCTTGGGCTTAGGCGATCCTCCCGCCTCCGTCTCCCAAGGAGCTGCGGCTACAGGCATGCACTCATGTTAAATCGTATGCAGACACGAGGTCTTGCTATGTGGCCCCGGCTGGTCTCGAACTCCTGGGTGCAAGTGATCCTCCCGCCTCAGCCTCCCAAACTGCTGGGCTTGCAAGTGTGAGTCAACACTCCCGGCTGACTTTTCTTTCTTTCATTTACACCGTCCTCCATTGGAGGCTGAGCCTTGGTAAAATGGATACACCGAGGAATTTTATTGTAGATGACCCGTCTTCCCCCAGATGAGTCCTTCTCCTGCCAGAAATCCACGCCCCCTTCCACCTTCCCTGCCGTGCTGTCCGAGGGAACATTCGACGATGGTGAGAGTATAGTGGTGTCATCTGTGCTGCCCGATATGGACGTGTGGCTCTGTGGCACTTGGATGGTGTCCAGTGCCAGGCAACTCAACTCTTGATTTTTTCAGTTAATTTGAATTCCAACTAAAGAGCCACACGGTGAAAGGCTGCAGCCCTGGACAGCGCAGCTCTGTGGAAACCTGTCTTCGGTGCTGCCCGTGGTCTCACTCGAACTCTGATTCATCCTCTGCGTCCACCTTGTCGTTAGCTCTGCAGGTCTCGGTGTAGACGGCGTGCTGGGGCGGGCTCATCCCAACCTGCAACTGCTCGCGGGAGCATCCCCCTGCATCTGCTTTTGGATTCTGCAGCGGCCTCACGTCGTGGCTTGACGGCAACCACCGTGGGAGTGTTTCCACCACGGGCACGGGCACGGGCACAGGCCACAAACCGGGTCTGTCTCCCCCAGAGAGCCCATCCATAAATACCCTCCGGCACACTGGCACAAAACAGGACCAAGCCTTACCTGCCCTCGCCGAGGGTCGCCTTAAATCTTGTTCCCCAGATGCCCTGCTTGTCTCATCGAGTCCTGGCTCAGCTGAAATGACCCCCCGGCTTCCAGTGTGAGATCAGGCCCAGGACTCTAGATCCTGTGGCTTCCAGGTCTTCCGGCTCCCCCTGGACGCTCCCACTGCATTTTTGTGTCTTCCTCTCCCTTCGGTTTCCTAATCTCTTGATGGTGGCTAGTTCCTGTGTCCCCTGGGGTGCAGAATCCCTGGGCCTACCCAGAAGGCGGGTCTGGGAGCCTCTGAGTTTGAACCTCGCCCTGCTTCTTACCAGCTCTGGGACCCTGAATCTGGCCTCTCTGTGAATCCGTGCCCGCGTCTGTCACATGGACATAATGATCCCTTTCCTGTCCACCTCATGGGGATATTGGAAGGGTCAAGTGGAATCTAAGAGTGCTTTAAAAGCCCATGCAGGCCAGGTGCAGTGGCTCATGCCCGTAATCCCAGCACTTTGGGAGGCCGAGGTGGGAGGATCGCTTGAGGCCAGGAGTTCTAGACCAGTCTGGGCAACATAGCGAGACCTCGTCTCTATTAAAAAAAAAAAATTCCAAATTTTAGCTGCGCTTGGTGGCCCACGCCTGTAGTCTCAGCTACTCAGGAGACTGAGGCAGAAGGATCATCTGAATCCAGGCGGTCAACGAGGCTACGGGGAGCTACGATCGTGCCACTGCTCTCCAGCCTGGGCGACACAGTGAGATCCTGGTTCAAAAATAAAATAAAAGACCACGCAACTAAACAAGTTGCTTTTGGAAGTCTGAGGACATTTTTGGTTCTCTGTGGCCTCACAGGAGACTCCAGCCCGGCTGTACCCTTTGAATAGCCACCCCCTCTGCATAAGCTTCAGCCTCCCGAGTACCTGGGACTACAGGTGCAAGCCACCACACTCAGCTAACGTTTTAAATCTTTCTGTAGAGACGAGGCCTCGCTAGGCTGGCCAGGCTGGTCTCAAACTCCCAAGCCCGAACGGTCCTCCCACCTCGGTCTCCCAAAGTGATGGTGCAGACTGGCGGGGCAGACTGAATTCTTGGAGGAGAAACCGTTTTCTTCCGACGTTGAAGAAAGACGTTCTCTCTTTAAAACCCACAAACACGTGTCCGTTCTTTTTTCTCCTTGGGAAATGTTTTCCTGAAATCCACGACGCTGAGGACCGTCCAGGGCACATCAGCTCCCGCGGCCGGCGAAAGCGGACGGTGGACCAGGCCTGTTGTGAGGGGTTAATTGCCTCGAAACATTGGAAAGTGAGTATCTCATTAAACCTTGAAACGGAATACTGGAAACACGGGGTAACAGACTGTCTGTGGTAGGGTCCCCTGAGGTGCTCTTCGCTTGCTGCTAATCATGTTCCCTGCCTGCTTCCTGGGGGATCTTCCCAGACCTTACACTCCGGAACTCTGGATTTACCGGGAGTTTTGTCAGACAGACTCAGAGCTCCTGAACTCTGAACTCCACCATCATGCTGGGGCGTCTTGGAAGACTTCCATCACTTGCCTTTAGGTCCCCAATTTCCATTTCAAACCAAACGGTTCTTTCTCTTCTTAGAACCATGAAATCAAAGAAAATCGAGCCGGGTGTGGTGGCTGACGCCTGTCATCCCAGCACTTTGGGAGGCGGAGGCGAGAGGATGGCCCTGAACCCAAGGGTTCGAGATCAGCCTGGGCAACTTGGCGAGACCTCGTCTCTGCGATAAATCAAAAAATTAGCTGGGTGGGGTGGCGCTTGCCTGGCGTTCCAGCTCCTTGGGAGGTGGAGGCAAGAGGACGGCCTGAGCTCGGGGGTTCGAGACCAGCCTGGGCAACATGGCGAGACCTTGTCTTGACAATAAATCAAAATAAAAAATAAGAAATGAGCCAGGCGTGGTGGCGCATGCCTGTGGTTCCAGCTACTTGGAAGGCTGAGGAGGAAGGATCACCTGAGCCCCATGGGTCGAGGCTGCTGTGGTTGTGAGTGTGCCCCTGCACTCTCGCCTGGGTAACAGAGTGAGACTCTGACTCAAACAGAATATTTGGGCTGGAGGCCTGGGTTGCCAGCCACCAAGCACACGTGACTCGTCCCTCCTGTTTGAATCCACTGATGCTTATTTGATCCTTTGAGCAAGGCCCCTGCTAGACTCATCGTTGGTTGCAGAAATGAAGCTGACGGGCATCCCAGCCACCCGCACCCTAGAGGGGGAAAACTGGATGGATTTGCTTTCTTTTTCTTTTGAGTTGGGGATCTCACTTTGTCACCCATGCCAGAGTGCAGTGGCATTCCCACAGCTCACCGCAGCCTCAGCCTCCCGGGCTCAGATGATCCTTCTGCCTTAGCCTCCCAAGAAGCTGAGACTACAGGCACGGGCCACCACGCCTGGCTAATTTTTTGATTGTTTTAGAGACAAGGTCTTGCTATGTTGCCCAGGCTGGTCTTGAACGCCTGGGCTCAAGAAATCTACCAACCTCAGCCTCCCGGAGTGCTGGGATTCACTCACAGGTGTGAGCCACTACACCTGACTGGATATGCGTTAATGGAGCCCTTAGTAACTTAGAGAACTATCTTGGTTCCTCTCGTTCCTACCCGGCCATTTTATAGATGAGGGAACTGAGACGCAGACCGCTTCAGTGGACTCCAAAACCAGGCTTCCTGACACTGGAGGCCATGTCTTTTTGCCTGTGGCCCAGGGTAAGTGGCAGTCTGTGCTGGGTGCCAGGGAACTTGAGAAGACGGTGTTCGTTTCCACTGGGGCAAAGGAGGATTTGAATAGATGGGGCCAGGCCAGAGCAGGCCCAGAGAAAGGCCAGTGGACATTGAGTCTGGGGACCAGCACGTTGGCAGGAGTGGCTTAGACCTTTCTCTTATCTTTTTGAATGATGCTCTGTTTAGCAGTGAACACTTATTGAGCACTTACCTTGTGCCTGTACCTGGTGAGAAACACAACGGACAAGCCGGTCGCTTCCACTTCTGGAAGAACAGTGGCAATCTTTTGAGAAAAACGTGCCCAGACCTGGGTTTTAGGCGACAATGTGGAGAGTGGACTGTGGATAGAGAGAATGGAGCTTAAGCTGAGATTCCAGAATGACTCTTGTGCTTTTTTGTCCTGTCTTTACTCAGTTTCCCTCTATGGTTGCCTTGGCGGAATAACACCTTAATATTTTGTCCTCAGCAAAGGTTCCACGGTTCCACTCAAAAGAGCTGCCCAAGGGACATCACTGCATTTACAAAAAAATAATAAAATGACTCTCGGGGGCATAATCCATTATAGGACTCAATGCCACTCAGGTAGATGTCCCATGACAAATGCCTCCTAGGGCTCTGGGCCAAGAAAACTCGGTTCTCTTGGTGGACCCCACCTCCGGACAATAAGGACTCCATGGCCGGCTTTCCCTCCAGACTCCAGCTGCTGGTAAGCTCAGATGACATTTTGGCCTTTATTCCGGTGGCATTATCTGGAACATTGCACCCCCCGCCTGATCTAATTGAACTCGATTTTTATGGTCCATGCTTCTTTTGGAAAGGAGGGGGTGGGAAGAAAGGGAGGTAATCAAGTCAATGAACAAATTATTTAAAATAGCACCTGACAGTGTCACATAGCGTTTGTCTAGATCATATCCCAAGTTCCATTCTGTGGCACACAAGGGTTCCGTGAGATGGTCATGGTTATTTCAAAGGAGCAGTGCTCTCCCATCTTTAAGACTGTATCTTAGAGCCGGACTCGGTGGCTCATCCTGTCATCCCGCGCCTTGGGAGGCTGAGGTGAGTGGATTGCCTGAGCCTGAGGGTTCGAGACCCGCCTGGGCAACTTGGCGAGACCTCATCTCTACAATAAATCAAAAAATCAGCCGGGCGTGGTAGCGCGCGCCTGTAATTCCGGCTACTCGGAAGGCTGAGGCGGAAGGGTCGCTGGAGCCCAGCAGGTCAAGGCTGCGGTGGCCGGGAGCGGCCACTGCACTGCAGTCTGGGCGACGGAGTGAAACTGCAACTCCAACTCCAAAAAAAAAAAAAAAGAATGCATCTTAGACTGGACGTGGTGGCTCATGCCTGGCATCCCAGCACTTTGGGAGGTGGAGGTGAGAGGATTGCCTGAGTCCGGGGGTTCGAGACCAGCCTGAGCCACTTGGTGAGCCTCATCTCTACAATAAATCAAAAAATTAGCCGGGCTTGGTGACACGCGCCTGTAGTTCCAGCTACTTGGAAGGCTGAGGCGGAAGGATCGCCAGAGCCCAGCAGGTCGAGGCTGTGGTGGTCGTGAGCGTGCTCCTGCGCTCCAGCCTGGGCAGCAGAGTGAGACTCTAACTCAAAACAAACAAAAAAAAAGAATGTATCTTAGATTCCTCTTAAAGTATCTGTTAGTAAAGTGCTAAATTTATTTATAGAGCGCCTCGAATTTTGACGCAAGAGAGGTTGTGTGATTTAAGTTCGGAGCGCTGACTCTGGGACCAGAACCCAGGTACAACCCGACCTGGAGATGACTGGATCTCTTTCGACTCCGTTCCCTCATCCATAAAACGGCACTCCTTGTGGCATCGGCCTCAGAGAGCTAGGACAGTGCTTGACACATAGTGAGACTTTGACTCGTGGTAGCTTTTTGTTTTTCTTTTTAAGTGTTGATCCACCTTAGGGAAAGGGTTTCCCGTCTCCAACAGCAACAAAAAGTCACAAGACAAAACACCTTGTCAGGAATCGTGATGCTTGGCGGCAGGTTGTGTGTTTTGCCTGTTCACTGCCAAGCTGGGTGCTTTCTGTTTGACAATTGCAGGTCTTTGTTACTCATTGTATCCCAGGATTTTAACATTTATTGGTGTAATTATTCAATGTTTATATTGAGCATATGGATCAAATTTTGGTAATTTCTTGCAGCAATTAAATCAACTCTGAGACCATCTCTTTGCTGTTTGCTTTTTGGGGGGTGAGGGGGATCAGGATCTCACTCACCTCAGCCTTCCAAGTAGCTGGAACTACAGGCACGTGTCACCACGCCTGGCTAATTTTTTGATTTATTGTAGAGACGAGGCTCACCAAGGTGCTCCAGCCCAGGCTGGAGTGCAGTCGCACGATCACAGCTCACTGCAACCTCAGACTCCTGGGCTTAAGCGATTTTCCCACATCAGTCTCCTGTGTAGGTAGGATTACAGGCGTGCGCCACCATGCCTGACTAATTCTTTTTATTTTTTGTAGAGATGAAGTCTCACTATGCTGCCCAGGCTGGTGTCCAACTCTGAGACTCAAATGATCGCCTCACTCTGCCTCCCAAAGTGCTGGGGTAACAGGCGTGAGCCGTCGTGTCCAGCCCTTTGTTATTTATTTTAACTCAAATGATATCACACAAACGACCATCGGCCTCCCGACAAAAACATTACAATGCAAATGGCATCCCATGGTCAGATAAGCCTGAGAAATGCTGCCCGAAACCATATTTTCGTTGCCCCCATGGGTAAGTCCCCTCTTTTTTTTTTTTTTGAGTTGGAGTCTCACTCTGTTGCCCAGGCTGGAGGGCAGGGCCATGCTCCCAGCCACCGCAGCCTCGACCTGCTGGGCTCCAGCGATCCTTCTGGCTCAGCCTTCCAAAGGGCCAGAGCTACAGGCATGTGCTACCACGCCTGGCTAATTTTTTAATTTATCGTAGAGACGAGGTGTCCCCAAGTTGCCCGGGTGGGTCTTGAACCCGCGGGCTCAGACAATCCACTCGCCTCGGCCTCCCAAAGTGCTGGGATGACAGGCTGAGCCACCGAGCCCAGCCAGTAAGTCCTTTTGGGTGTCAGACATGGCACCAACCAATGTGGACTCTCAAAACACCACCATCTATTCTCATGAATATTGACCTACGTAAGCCGTGGATAACGGGTCAGCTCACCATCCCAGCTTTAAAACAGTACTCACATGTTTATCCTTCATTCATTCAGTAATTATTTCCTGAGTCCCCCCATGTACCAGCTTCCACGCTACACACTGGTGACACCGAATCAGAGCTGTGCTGTACAGTGTGGTGGCCTCTGGCCACATGTGACTATTGGACGCTTGAAATGCCGCAGGTCTCAAGCGAGACTGGCTGCCTATGTGACATACACACTGAATGAAAAGACCTAGTGTGAGAAGGAATGCCAAATATCTGTTAAGCAATATATATTTCTTATATATCAGAAACATAAAATAATATAAATCATTAATGTTGGTTATTATGTTGAAATAACATTTCAGGCATACTGGGTAAAATTGAATTATTACTGGAATTAATTTCACTTCTGCCAGATGCAGTGGCTCACAGCTGTCATTCCAGCACTTTGGGAGGCGGAGAGGGGAGGATTGCCTAAGCCCAGGGGTTTGGGCCCAGCCTGGGCAACTTGGTGCGACCTCGTCTCTACGACAAACCAAAAAATTAGCCTGGCATGGTGGCGCGCGTCTGTGGTTCTAGCTACTTGGAAGGCTGAGGCGGAAGGATCGCCGGAGCCCAGCAGGTCGA
>NW_007067409.1:250926-254014 GCF_000164805.1 Carlito syrichta
AAAAAAAAAAAAAAAAATTAATTTCACAACCTTCTTTTGGCTTCATTTTAATTTTCTTTTTTTTTGTAGAGACAAAGTCTCTCAACGTGGCCCAGGCTGGTCTCAAACCCCTGGACTCAAGTGATCCTCCTGCCTCAGCCTCCCCAAATGCTGGATTACAGGGTTGAGTCACCATGCCTAGCCCTTTTTACTTTATTTTGAATGTGGTGACTGGGCAATTCTAGATGGCATATGGTGCCCACGTTCTGTTTCTATCGGTCAAAGCTGGTCTAGGAGGTTCACAGACATGTAATTAGCTTGTTAGTGCAAGAGAAAGGCTATAATTTTCCAGATTTCCCCCATTTCTGGAGCTGACATAAGGAAGCCTCTCCAAAGGCAGGAAGGAGAGGTTAGTCAAGGGTTCTGCTGTGTGAGGAGACACAAGCCCCCTCCTGGAGTTGGGGTCATGAGTCTGGAGTCAGAACCCAAGGAACTGAGAGCAAGCACAAACATTTTAAGATCCGGTGGTAGCATGCAGGTGTATGAGTCAGCTGTAGCCGCGTGACAAGCAGTCGCGAAACCTCAGAGACACACAACAATAAGCTCTTGTTTCTCACTCACACGTCTGAGGCTTGGCTGGGACTCCGCTGATGTGGGTAGGGTTTGGCTGGGTTGGGCTTCTCCCTGGAGATTGGGCTTAGGTCTCCTCCAAGGGTGCTCCTTCCTGGGTCCAGGCTAAAGGGGCAGGTGGTACCTGGGAGAAGCTCATCACGTGATGAGACAGGTACAAGAGGCCGATCCCGGTGGTGCAAGTTTGTCAACTTCAGCTCGGTTTCACCTGCTAACAGCTCGTTCAAAGCAAGTCACATGACTTGGACCAAATTCCAGCAGCAGGGAGACACATTCTGTCCACCATGAGGTCAAAGCAAGTCATGATGGCCAACGGCTACTTCAACTGGACAGAGAACAATGTCCCTTCCATGGAGGTAGGGGATGAGGAGGAAGTGGCTATTTGCTGAACAATCCAAGTTATCGATGGGTCAGGGGCATGATTAGAAGGGGGCGAGGCAAGTCTGTTCTGAATGCTTATTATGAAGGGAGTAGGAAACTCGTAGCCCGTGATAGGGTGACCGTATCATTTATTATTCCAACTGGATATTTCTGAGGGTCTCAGGGTGGGGGGGATATGAAATATTACACCAGGACAATAAGCAACAGCCAGGATTGTCCCAGGAAAACCGGGGCATTTGGTCACACAAACAACAGGTCACACCCCTAGCACTGAAGTGTTTTCACTGCCAGAGCATTTTATTTTGGTTTCCTTCTCTTTTAAAAAAATAAACATGGCGATTCTCCAGAGAGGCGGGCATTTTTGTGTTCAGCACAGACCCGGCCTTCTTGGTCTCACACCTCGATCACCTGCCTGGCCTTTCTGAGTGCTGGGACTGATAAAACACCCACGGCTGCTTTGAGAGGCCAGATTCTGCGAGGGTGGTGCGTCTGACTCGTAGGACAGCTGTCACCAATTGCTACACCTCTGGGGGCTTACAGCTAGAGAAGTGTGTTCTCTCACAGTTAGGGAGGCCAAAAGTCCAAAATCGAGGTGTCGGCAAGGTTGTTTCTTTCTGGGGCTTGCAGAAGAATCTGTTCCCTGCCGCCCCCCTCCCAGCTTCTGGCGGCTGCGAGCGATCCTTGGCGACCCTGTTTCATGGCTGCCTTGCTGCAGTCCCTGTCTCCATCTTCACGTGGGCTTCCCCTGGGTCTTCCTGAGACTCTGTGTCAAATCTCCCTCTCCTGGCTGGGTGCCGTGGCTCATGCCTCAAACCCCAGCGCTTTGGGAGGCCGGGGCGAGAGGCTCGCTTGAGCCCAGGAGTTCAAGACCAGCCGAGGCAACAGAGCGAGACCTTGTCGCTACCAAATAAATAAATAAATAACAGTTTTACAAATCAGCCAGGCGTGGTGGTGCAGCTACTCAGGAGGCCGAGCTACTCAGGAGGCCGAGGCAGGAGGATCGCCTGAGCCTAGGAGTTCGAGGCTGCAGTGAGCCACGATCGTGCCACAACACTCCAGCCTGGGTGACAGAGCGAGACTCCAACTCAAAAAACAAAACAAAAAACAAAACAAAACAAAACACCTCCCTCTCCTCTCTCTTGTGAGTCCGGAATCCAGGATGACCTCATCTACCAAGAGCCCGTATCCCAATGTCCCATTCACAGAAACCAGGGGTTAGGGTCAGGGCTTGGATATGTCTTTTGGGACGACCGCCGGCAGGTGGGCCACAGAAAGCAAAGTGTGTGTGGGCAGGTGTGAGACATGACGATGGCAGAGAAAAAAGACGGGCTGTCGTCTTTCCTGCACTGAGGCGGGGGAGAGTTCTACAGGGGAGCGGGTCCTTGAGGACTCGCTCAAAGCAGTCGTGGGGGTTTTATCAATCCCAGCACTCAGAAAGGCCAGGCAGGCTAGGGGGCAGGGAGAGGGCTTGGGGCAGAGGAAGAGGACCGAGCAGACCACCGCTGTGTGCAACAGCGTGGAGCCAGCTCTGCGGGGGTCCTGACTAGCTAGCTGGAAGTGGCTGCGGCATCAGACGTGGGGGGAGAGGACCAAGCGGGATACGGGGTTCCACCTGGATGGAGAATATGCAGAGGACCTGCGTAATCACGCTTTCTTCGCTTTATATCTGAGATCCTGGTTGGGGAGCCGCCAGGATTAGCTAGTTGTTCACCAAGCACATCCTTTTCCTCCGGGCACGTAAGTGGACTACAAGTCCCAGGATCTCTTGCAGCAGGGGCCGCCATATGACAGAGTCCTGTCCAATGGGTCGTGGGAGAAATGATGCACTCCCCTTCCAGCCTGGGCCGTGGAAACCTGTCCTGTCACCCGCCAGTGCTCTTCCTCCATTGGCCCGCCAGAGGCAGGTGGGACGGAGGGGGACGCTGAGCCCCAGATGGAAGAGGCCCTGGTGATGGAATGACAGCATGGGGCAGAGTACCCTCACCCACCCATGTTGGGGCGCATCGTGTGTTCTTGTTTTTTGTTTTTTTGAGTTGGAGTCTCACTCTGTCGCCCAGACTGGAGGGCAGGGGCCGCTCCCGGCCACCGCAGCCTCGAC
>NW_007067409.1:254184-260387 GCF_000164805.1 Carlito syrichta
TTCTCGCTGCCCAGGCGGGTCTCGAACCCGCGGGCTCAGGCCATCCACTCACCTCCGCCTCCCAAAGGCGCGGGATGACAGGCTGAGCCTCCGAGCCCGGCTGCATTGTGTGTTCTTGCGGAAAGCCACTGGGATTTGGGGTTTATCACAACAGCTGCCTTCTCTGGCCTTAGCGACCGTACCCCTCCTGCTGGGGAAGAGACCCCTGCCAGCCGCTGGATGGCATTAGGCAAGGGTCTCCGTGGGGGTGACGGAGTGGACGGAGGTCTGGCCAGGGACTCAGAGGTGGTGGTCACTGCCCCAGGGGGGTTAGGTGAGCAAACCTGGTTAGGCGACATCCCACGAGACTAGCCAGGGCAGGTGCACTTCCTGAGCCCACAGACAGTGGAAGGACCTAGGGTCAGAGGGCTGGGAACTCCAGCTGGAAGCTTCTGGAGGGGGTCCTCGTCCTCAGCAGCCCGAGGGAGCTGCAGAAGTGGGGACCGCAGAGAGGACTCGGGCATAGGGAGGAGCCTGACCTGCGACCAGGTCAAAGCAGGTGGAGGCTGGGGGTGGGGGAGATGCTGGGGCCCGCGGTGGAGACAGACCCCCGGGGAAGGGTGAGGTTGGGAGGACAGGGGGAGGGTATGTCCTGAGGCTCGCTTGGCGAGGGTTGGGAGGGCCTGCCAGGGTGCCCTGACAAAGCAACTGAGTCCACGAGACACCCCAATATGGCAGCGGTTGCCACCCATCATCCATCCATTGACTTGTTTATTTATTAATCCACACACGTTTTTTTCAGCACCTACTGCATGCCCGGCCCTGTGCCAGAGGGGGGGGCATGCGGGGGGCAGAGGGGAACAGAGGGGCTTCGGGGAACCCTGAGGCGGGTGACTCTGGCCGCAGTGGCCTCCCAGCAGAGCGAGTCAGAGCGGGTGCCCATGACAGGGCGCGCTCTGCTCCTCCACCGGTGACGCCTCCTTCGTTCCTCCTCGCTGGGGAAGGAGTGTCAGGCTGGTCGCTTTGTGCTCTGGGGACAGCAGGCTCTTGGCGGATGTCACGCGCCATAAGGCCCCGGCATTCTGGCAGCCTCTACTGGGGTGTCTGCTGGTGGCTCGAGGACACACACACACACAGACACACACAGGCACACACATGCACACAGACATGCACACACAGGCGCACACACGCACGCCCGGCCCATGGGGTCTGGCAGATGCAATTAGCCTCTGGGTCCCTCCGAACTAGGTGCAGGTGGCTAATTGTCCACGCCAGGAGGCAACTGAGGGCACAATCAGTCATGTCTCTTTCCCCACCCGGGACTCACGATGGGTGGGAGGCCTGGGGGGTGGGCGCCGTCTCTCCTTGGCCATGGCTGAGATGGGCAGCTCTCGGTGGGAGGGCTGGTCCTGTCGGCCTGGAGAGAACTGGGGGGCTGGGCAAAGGAGGGGAGGGGCAGATCTCCTGGGATGGGGCCTCTCGGCGTCTCGCTGTCTGTCCCCCTGGTCCCCCGCCCCCCGACAGCTCACCGGACCCCGCGAACTCAGGTCTAGGAATGAGGCCCACCCCTTGGTGGCATGAGGCCCACCCCTTGGTGGCATGTCGCTTGTTAGGCTTACAGACGCATCATGGCGTCGGGCGGGACAGGAATGGGGGCGTCATGAGTGTTTCCCATTTCCCGGATGAGGAAACAGAGGGTCACCTGGCAATTTGCGGAGTCTGGATTAGAACCTGGTCTGCCGAGGCCGAGCCTGCCTGTTTCTTTTTTTTACCTTTGTCCTTCCTTCCCTTTCTTTCCTCTTCCTTTTTTATTTTTATTTTTTATTTTGAGTCAGGGTCTCACTCTGTCGCCCTGGCTGGAGTGCAGTGACGTGATCACGGCTCCCTGCAGCCTCCAGGAGCCGAAACCCTAGGCGCGCGCCACCGGGCCTGGCTGATTTTTATTTATTTATTTATTTCTGGGAGACGAGGTCTTGCTCTGTTGCCCAGGCTGGTCTCAAATGTGTGGCCTCAAGCGATCCTCCTGCCTTGGCCTCCCAAAGTGCTGGGATGACAGGTGTGAGCCACCGTGCCCGGCCCTGTCCTTCCTTTCTCGTGAGGGCTGACAGATGGCTCCCCGGAAACGATGGCAGAGTGCACTTGGGAAGTTCTTATTGCAGAATGGGCTTGAGCAAACGGGTTCTGAGGGTCTCCCCTTTCCAAGCCCAATTCAAGGTGTCACGAGGGCTTCAGAGAGGGAGAGGGCACAGCCCCTGCTTGCGGGGAGTTTACAGACCCGCAGAGAGAATAGAAACGTACATAATACACATTCTGCGGGAATGCGATCAGGACTCCAGATGCTTCCTGGAGTCCAGTCCCTTGCTGAGTGGTTTCGGTGGTTGCCTCTCTGTGCCTCAGTTTCCCGAGCTGTTAAAGCAGGGTGCTGAACCCCATGGATGACTGGGATTTTGTCCGGTTCTTCCTGAAGATTTCCATCAGAGCCGTGGAATTCTTTTTTGGGGGAAAAGTTTGTAAAAAAAAATCTAATGATTCAAAACACTTGATCAAAATAGAATCACGAGTCACCATAAAGCCAGTTATTCATTTCACCAGAGTGATAATTAAAGACTTCAAAAGCAAATACCAGAAGTCACAGAGTTGTAGGAAAAATCTTCGCTCTTTAACAGAGGGGACTTGGCTTTCATAAGTAATCAAATAACTAATAAAGACAACTCGAAAGACCAGGCTCGGTGGCTCAGCCTGTCATCCCGCGCTTTGGGAGGCCGAGATGAGCGGATGGCCTGAGCCCGCGGGTTCGAGACCCGCCTGGGCAACTTGGCGAGACCTCATCTCTACAATAAATCAAAAAGTCAGCCGGGCATGGTAGCGCGCACCTGTCATTCCGGGTACTCGGAAGGCTGAGGCGGAAGGGTCACCGGGGCCCGGCAGGTCGAGGCTGCGGTGGCCGGGAGCAGCCACTGCACTCCAGTCTGGGCGACAGAGTGAGACTCCAATGCAAAAAAAAAAAGACAACATGAAGCACAGGGAATGATAAAACACAACATTTCCGTTTCCTAGGCCCGTTCCTTAAAAAGCAAAGAAAAGCCTCTTGCGATTTCATATTAAGAACAGAGCAAGACTCCTAGAAAATATGATTGTTTTAACACAGGGTACCAAATTCCAGTTTTGCATCAGTGTACTTTTTGATATTGATGGAGCTGTGGAATCCAAGAGGGAAGCGGTACTTTGGATTGGAAGAGGGGCAGCTGGGGCAGGGATACCGGCATGACGGGTTGGGCTTAGCAGAGTGTCAGCCAGGAGAGGGCAGAGCCAGCCCCCAACCTGATCCAGGCTGGGCGCACACTCGCTCGTGTCTGGGAGGAGCCCATCCCTGCGGGCACCAAAGGATTGGGAATCTAATCGCGTGCCATGCCACGGCAGCTCGCTCCAAAGATGGCTTCTCCACGGATCATACATACCTTGCGGCATCCACGGACCATGCGTGTGTCCCTCCCCTTGAACCTGGGTTGGCCCTGGGACTCGCTGGTAACCCCTGGAATCGGGAGGAGTGAGGCGGCCTGACGTCTGAGGCAGGAGCGTCTGCAGCTTATACCTTGTTCCCTTGGAAGACTCACTCAGGGCCAGACCAGACACGGGTTAACTAATTAACTATTTAATTAATTAAGTCCCGCTATGCTGAGACCTCCGTGCCACGAGGAAGTCCGGGCGAGCCACGCGGAGAGGCTACGGAGAGATGCCTGGCCAGCTCCCGGCCAGCTCAGCTCGTCTAGCATTATTGACATGTGAACACAACAGCATCGAAGATCGCAAGCAAGAACCACCTAGCTGAGCTCACCACCCCACAGAACTATGAAGACAGTAATAAATGACCGTTCTGTGCCACTCTATTTTGAGACGGTTTGCTGTGTAGCAATAGATCATCAGGACACATATATAATGCAAAAGTCCGGGGAGGTCTGGTTTCAGGAACAGCTTGATCCAGGAGTTCAAAGAACATCGCTCAGTCTTGGTTTTTTTTCCCCCTTCCTCGTGTCTTGCTCTCTTTTGTGCTGGCTTCTTTCCACCCAGATGTGTATCATCCCTGCTTCCAGCATGACCAAAGGACAGACCTGCCGTGGTTAAACGGTTCCAACAAAATTCCTGGAACTGTATCTTATTGGCCTGGTCATCTGCTCTCTTTTGAAACTTTCCTGATGTGACCAGTGGGGAGGGATGTGGAAGAAACATTCTGTATCCCTGTAGGAAGGAATGGGTATCAGCCCTGCCCAAATCAAATCTTGACTGGGATGGTGACAGCTCCTAAAAGGATATCTAAGGGAACTGCATATTATTTTTTAAAATTTTCTTTTTTGAGTCAGAGTCTCAGTCTCAGTCAGCTCCCAGCCACCACAGCCTCGACTTGCTGGGCTCAGGAGATCCTTCCTCCTCAGCCTTCCAGGCAGCTGGAACTACAGGTGCATGCCACCACTCTTGGCTGACTTTTTAAATTTATTGTGGAGATGAGGTCTCACCATGTTGCCCAGGCTGGTCTTGAACCCCTGGGCCCAGGCAATCCTCTCACCACGGCCTCCCAAAGTGCTGGGATAACGGGCATGAGCCCCCGTGCCTGGCGGAAACTATTTATTACCCAGGGGAAAACAGACCCTGGGCAGACACAGACAGAGATCCGCTCCTGGGACCTTGTGTAAGACACGAAGCTTTCCTAACAAGTTCAAGGAATCGTGTAACTGACAATTCCAGCTTCTGAAATTTTTGTGTGTGTGTGTTAACTTCACAATGCAGCTTGTAGGGACACTTTAAGATTGTTTTCTGGCCGGGCTCAGTGACTCAGCCTGTCATCCCAGCACTTTGGGAGGCCGAGGCAAGAGGATTGCCTGAGCCTGCGAGTTCGAGACCTGCCCGGGCAACTTGGCGAGACCTCATCTCTACAACAAATCAAAAATGAGCCGGGCATGGTAGCAGTTCTGGCTACTCAGAAGGCTGAGGTTGAAGGATTGCCGGAGTCCAGCAGGTGGAGGCTGCGGTGGCCGGGAGTGTGCCACTGCCCTCCAGTCTGGGCGATGGAGTGAGACTCCAACTCAAAAAAAAAAAAGGTTGTTTTTTTTCCTCTTCTATTCCTTTTTGGGCTCCTTCTGTATGATGACCCTGTGAGGGCAATTAAGCACAAACCCAACAGGGTAGCCCGTGAAAGCTGTCCCAGAGACCATGTCGACTTGGAAGGGCGGGCATGAGCCCTGGCAGCCACTTGGAGATGGCTCAGAAACTGTGCACTGCAGGCGGCCTCCCCCAAACCCAGACCCTCTCTGGGGGGAAGAAAGGAACCCAGACCCCAGGTTTCCTGATCCCGAGGCACAAGGGCGTGTCCCCGCGGTGGGAGATTTGTAGCCTGTGCTTCCTGGGGTCGTGCATTCCTGGACATGAGCTGAGTTTAGATGGTCTGCGTGTCAGCGACTGCAAGCCTGGTCACGCGTCACTCAGTTCCAAGCACGAGAGAGACAAGGATGGGTGGAAGAAAGGTGGCTTTTATTTCCAAAAGCCGGCAGGCGAGGAGGCGGCCAGGCTCGTGCCTCCAGGAAACCATTTCAAAATCTTGGCTGGGGATGGAGCTTTTATGGGGAAATGATGGAAGGGGCGGGTGGGGCGGGATGCAGGGCTGTGGGTCTTGCTTGCGTGATCACCCAGGGATGCTGTCCACCTGGAGAACCCCGACACCACCTCAGTTGTGGTCGGGGTGTAGATGGCCCTCCCGAGGCGACTTCTGAATCTTGCCGTGGGCTCTCCTGTCTCTGGGGATTTCTGAACAGCGAGGCTCCTGGCGCAGTTTGCTCCAAGAGGAGCCTCTGGGATTTCTCAAGCAAGTGTGCCGTGGGAGCAGTGGGTTTGTGCTTAATGGTCATCACAGGGTCATCGTACAGAAGGAGCCTCAAAAGAAAAAGAAGAGAAAAAACAGTCTTAAAGTGTCCTCGCAAACTGCATTGTGCAGTTAACAACAGCCACAACAAAACTTTTTATTTTATTTAATTTATTTTTTTAATATATATTTTTTATTTTAAAGCTGTGGGGGACAGTTAAGGGTTAGGTATACAGATATGCATTGTGCAGATACCCTTGTGGTTTTTTTTGGGTTTTTTTGTTTTTGTTTTTGAGTTGGAGTCTCACTCTGTCGCCCAGACTGGAGTGCAGTGGCCGCTCCCGGCCACCGCAGCCTCGACCTGCTGGGAATC
>NW_007067409.1:260407-264972 GCF_000164805.1 Carlito syrichta
AAACAAACAAACAAATAGACACATTATGTATATGAAAAAGTGAAGGAAGAGTGTTCTGGCATGGTGCCCGATGGTAAGTCTTTAGGTACTTTCTGAATTATTTTTATTAATTTGCTTCGAGAGAAGGGTTCTCTTTCCGCTTCTTCTTTTTTTTTTTTGAGTTGTAGTCTCACTCCATCGCCCAGGCTGGAGTGCAGTGGCACGCTCACAGCCACCCCTACGTTGACCTGCCGGGCTCTGGCGATCCTTCTGCCTCAGTCTTCCAAGTAGCTGGAACTCCAGGCACACGCCACCACACCTGGCTAATTTTTGATTTATTGTAGAGATGAGGTCTCGCCAAGTTGCCCAGGCGGGTCTCGAACCCGCGGGCTCTGGTACCCTTCTTGATGAGGGGTGCCGCCCTTTCCCCAGACAGATATTGACTACCATTAATCCCACCTCCCCGCCCCTCCCTGCCCACCCCCCGTAGTTTCCCACCACTGTCAATCCTTTTCTTATAGTATTACGGTAGTTGTTCGAGGTCCACTTACAAGTGAGAACATGTGATGCTCAGATCTTTACTTCTGTGAAAGATCACTCAGTATGATAGACTCTAATTCCATCCAGGTGGCTGCGAAATTCATGATTTTGTTCTTTTTTAGGGCTGCGTAATATTCCATTGTGTACATGAAGAAATGTTCAACCTCAGTAGTCAAAAAAGCTATTTTTAAAAGCCGGGATGGTCAGTCACACGATTCCCTGAAATGGAAGTCTCATGTCGAAGTGAGCGAATGTCTCCACTCGCTCAAAGACAAAAGCACACCCTGCTGAGGCGAGGCAGAGACATTTTTGCTGAAAGGAGGAAGTTTCCCCTGAATCTGCGGAAGGATCAGACACTGCTTGGGGTGCCCAAGTCAAGATGATCCATCTTACTAGAGGGCATATGTTTTTTTCTTTAATAGTTATTCTCCAGAGGCCCTGAACACATCTAAAGAAAAGGGGCTTCCGGCTGGGTGTGGCAGCTCACGCCTGTAATCCCAGCACTTTGGGAGGCGGAGGCAAGAGGGTTGCCTGAGCCCAAGGGTTCAAGACCAGCCTGGGCAACTTGGTGAGCTCTCACCTCCACAATAAATCAAAAACTTAGCCCGATGTGGTGGCGCGTGCCTGTAGCTCCAGCTACTTGGAAGGCTGAGGCGGAAGGATCGCCTGAGCCCAGCAGGTCGAGACTGCGGTGGTCATGGGTGTGCCACTGCACTCCAGCCTGGGCGACAGAGTGAGACTCCGACTCAGAAAAAGAAGGACTTTTACATTGGTCAAGGACACAGGGCAAAAACAAGGCAATATCAGAAAGAACGGAAGGCTGGACATTGGAAAACCAGCACTCTTTCCACAATGAAAGTGACTCAGCTTTTGAGCTTGGAATTCGTCAAATCTAGGGCACAGTATAAATGGTCTGCATTCATTCTTCCGTGTGAGGATGCATTATTAATCATTCAAGCATCCATTCACCTAGGTATCCACACCTTGATCGATTCACTTAGTCAACTATCCAAACGGTCATACCCATACCAGTGCAGAGCAAGGCTCTAAAGTCTGGTAGAGGCCGGGAGAGAAAATCTCAGAGCAGGGAAATGGTTAAAATAAATAAAAATGAAATCGGAGTTGGCTGTGGTGCTTATTCTTAATGACACACAGGAAACTATAAACCAGCCATGCTACATAATTGACCACTGAGGATTTTTCACTCTCAGTCAGTTTGAGATGTACCAAATCCAATATCATATCAGTGATTTGATTTGTTAATAATCAAATTGCAAATACCTTTTCATTTGGCTTCAAAAAGCAAACAGCCATTCGGAATAATTTTTATGGGTCTTGGAATGCAATATCAACTTAAAATATTGTGTTTGCAAGTCCTATTGGCATGACCGTATTGTAATTTATATTGGCCTATTTTGATGTACAGTGGCAGAATGAAACTTTAAAAAATATATTCTGCAAAGCTGCATCTAAGCCCAAGCCGGCAGCGCAGATTAATGTAAGAATGTCATGGGGATGCTTTGCATATATTTTTTTTTTAACGGAGGTTTCTAGAGAATGACTGTTCCACTCGCCACAACTCTAACCTAAGCAGGGTTTGCAGAGTCTTTCAGAGTTTGCCTCTCATCGCCTTCTTGGGCCCACTGCCTGATGCTTTCTACCCCACTCCCTACCTCCGTGCAAGCCCACTCTGCCCTCCCATCTGCATTTTCTGAACCTCTGGTGTTGTACACATCTGTATTCCGCTTTCTATTCCTTCCTTCTGTAATGCCTTCATCTTTTCTCTGCTTGGACACTAGCTCTCAGGCATTCTTCAGCTTCTGGCTAAAATGCTATCCCTGCTGAGAACTTTCCCTGACACCCCCAGAAGTTATTACTTCCATTCTTCCACGGCGATTGTAAAGGAACTCTATTATAGCTCCTGTCACAGTGTGTCACTGTTATTTGTTGACACGCACGAGACTCTGAATTCCTTGACAGTCTGATCATGATCTGTTCAATTCAAAAACCCTGGAGTCTACCACCGCGCTTGATGCATCATGCATGCTCTGTAAATGTTTGTGGAACGGTGCTGTGGATGGATGGATGGGTGGACAGGTGGACAAGAGTGGGAGGGGAATGAATGAATGAATGGCCGGAAATAAGGATAAGTGTGGAGTAGTTGGTGGATGGATAGATGAAAGGATGGTTGGATGGGTGAGTGGATGGATGGGTGGAAGGGTAGATAGGTGGGTAGGTGGATGGATGGATGAGTGGGTGGGTGGACAGATGGAAGTCTAGTGCTCTGTGGCTTCTGCTTTGTACCTCGTTTAGAGGAGTTTGGTCCACTTGGCGTTCCAGAGGCTTCCTTTATGTTTTAGCCATATGCTTTTATAGTTTAGAAGGTAAAATTGGTGTGGGGGACCAACGTCAACTCGGCCGCAAAGTTCTTCATCAACTTACAGACATTTCCCCCTATTTGTAGTTAACAAGCAGGGTTTTTGTTTTTGTTTTTGGAAACCTCGAATCAGGTGCTTTATTTTACCAGATGAGTTTGCAACATCTTTTGAGGTGGCCGCATGATTTTTCTCTCGTAATCTCTGAATGAGGTCGATTTTGTCATGTTGAACCATATTTGCATTAATAATGTTTTCGTTAGGGCTGGTTCCTCTGTTTATAATGGATACTGACCCGGAGTTCCCCCTTCTGTGTGCGTTGTTCTTGTTCTTAGTATTCTTTTTGGTATCTGATGCCAACCTGAAAGGATGAACTGGAAAACACGGCCCCTTCCCACGCTGTAACGATTGATACAGCTAAAACCAATCTTTAAAGACTTGGGGAATTTGTTCTTTTTATTTTTTAATCTATTTTAAATTTTTGTATTTTAAAGATGTGGGGTACGATTTCGGGTTGGGTATACAAATGGTCAATTATGCCGGTACCCTGGTTGATGAGGTATGACCTCCCCTCCCCTGGCAGTTTCCCACTACTGCCAATCCCTTTCTTATAGCATTATGATATTTGTTCAAGGTCTGCTTATGAGTGAACATGTGACACTCAGTTTTTTGTTTCTGTGATAGATCACTCAGTATTATAGACTCTAAGTCCATCCGAGTTGCTGCGAAATTCATAATTTTGTCCTTGATGATTGTGTAATAAGGAATTTGTTCTTAATACCAACTATAATGGTAATTTTTTAAATTTCCTTTTTTTTTTTTTTTTTAGTCAAGGTCTCACTCTGTCACCCAGGCTAGAGTGCAGTAACACGATCACGGCTTACTGCCTCCTCAAACTCCTGGACTCAAGCAATCCACCCTTCTCAGCCTCCCAGGTAGCTGGGACCACAGACATGTGCCACCACCACACCTAGATAATTTAAAAAATGTTTGTAGCGATGAAGCCTCTATATTGCCTACACTGGTCTCAAACTCCTGGGCTCAAGCAGTCCTTCTGCCTCGGCCTCCCAAAGTGCTGGGACGACAGGCGTGAGCCCCCACGCCTGGGCTGAATGGTAATTTTTAAAAAAGAAATACGACTTTAACTACAGTGGCCGAGACGGTGAATTGTCCCCAGCTTCAGGCTTCTCCTTTTTTCTCATAGGAGAGGTCCCTTGTCTGGTAGCTGGGTGCAAAGGCCTGGAATGAGCCACATTTCCAAGCTTCTCTTGTAGCTAGATGTGGCCAGGTTTCCAAGTTCAGCCTGGGAAAGCTTTCAGTCTTCGGGCTGTGAAGGTGAGTGTTGCTACATGCAGTTTCTGGCACGTCTTTCCGTGTGGGAGTGTGCCCTTTCTTCTCTCAAGGGAAACCCAGCAGTGTGACCACTGGCAAGCCAGGCTGGCAGGTCCATAAGGCAGGAAGAGTCCTTAGGACTTTTGTGGGTCCCTCGTGCCATGAAGCTTCCATGCCAACTCCTGAACAGTCAGGTGAGTGGGAGTCAGCTTCTCTGTGTTTGAGCCACTTATTTGGGTTTTTTTGCTATGACCGCTGAACCTACATTTAATGAATATTAGCTGAATTTTCAATAGCTTCCATGACTATTGGTCTATGGGTTTCTGTTTCTTTTTTTTT
>NW_007067409.1:264992-299554 GCF_000164805.1 Carlito syrichta
TTTATTGTAGAGATGAGGTCTCGCCAAGTTGCCCAGGCGGGTCTCGAACCTGCGGGCTCAGGCAATCCACTCACCTCAGCCTCCCAAAGGCCTGGGATTACAGGCTGAGCCACCAAGCCCAGCTAGTTCACTGAATTTCAGTCTTTCTTATTTTCAAATGGAAACTTTAAGGCTACGGGTTTTCCTGAACTTTTATACGTAGGGCTCTCATTACTGTTTATGTCTAGATGTCTTTTCACTTCCTGTACCTTTCTCTTTAAACATGAGTTATTTGGAAAGACATTTTAATATTTTAGGCGAGTGGACTTTGCTTATCTTATTGTTGCTGTGACTAATTTCTAATTTTATTGAACTGTGGTCAGAATAGTGTCTTGTATTATTTGTCTTTTTGTTTTCATTTTAATTTTTATTTTTTTGAGTCAGCATCTCACTCTGTTGCCCAGGCTGGAGTGCAGTAGCATGCTCACGGCCACCCCAGCGTCAACCTGATGGGCTCAGGAAATTCTTCTGCCTCAGCCTTCCAAGGTAGCCGGAACTACAGGTTTGTGCTACCATGCCCGGCTATTTTTTTTTTTCATTTATTGTAGAGATGAGATCTCACCAAGTTGCCTGGGCTGGTCAGGAACTCATGGGCTCAGGCAATTCTCTCGTCTTGGCTTCCCAAAGTGCTAGGATTACAAGATTGCATCACCCTTCCTGGTCGTTTTTGGTTTTTAAAAAGATTTCAGGCCAGGCACAATGACTCACATCTGTAATCCCAGCACTATGGGAGGCCGAGGTGAGAGAATTGCCTGAGCCCATGGGTTCAAGACCAGCCCGAGCAATTTGGTGAGATCTCATCTCTACGAAAAAAAAATAAAAAATTAGTCCGGTGTAATGGTACATGCCTGTAGTCTCAGCTACTCAGGAGCCTAAGGTGGAAGGATTGCCTGAGCTCAGGCGTTGAGGCTACGATCAGCTGTGATTTTGCCACTGCACTCCGACTTAGGTGAGAGAGTGAGACTCTGACTCAAAAAAAAAAAAAAAAAGTACATTTAAAAAAAAGATTTCTATACAGCCTACTATCTGATCAGATCTTATGAATATTCTGTGAAAAGAATATATATGTGTGTAATTTCACTCATCTGATTTGAATTCAACATTCTATATTTCTCTTACATCAAACTTGTCAATTGTGCTACTTATGTCTTCTATATATTTCCTTCTTTCTCTGTGACCCGTTTTTCAAGAAAAGAATGCTGAAGACTTTTATGAGTTTCTACCAGTAAATTTTCTGCTTTATTATCATCTATTTTTTACTAAAATTTGCAATCTTTTCTTATGAGTTTTATTTCAGTCTTTTTGTCCTTTTTTTTTTTGAGTTGAAATCTCACTCTGTCACCCAGGCTAAAGTGCAGTGGCATGTTCACAGCCACTGCAGCCTCAACTTAATGGGCTCAGGTGATCCTTCCTCTTCAGCCTTTCAAGTAGCTGGAACTATAGGCTTTTGCCACCACACCCAGACAATTTTTTGATTTATTGTAGAGATGAGGTCTCACCGAGTTGCCCAGGCTGGTCTCGAACCCCTGGACTCAGGCAATTCTCTCCCTCAGTCTCCCAGTGTGCTGGGATTACAGGCTTGAGCCACCATATCTAGACTTTTGGGGTCATTTTTTATTTGTGCCTCCAATGAGTGACATATATCTAGATCTTAATACTCACTCAGTTTCTGACTTTTAATATAAGAATTTGATGCACTCACATGTATTCTGCCACTAGTATTGTCATTTTGTGTTTTCTAGTTACTACACATGGGGGTATCTTTTCCCCTCTCTATTCAGTCTTATATTGAAAAGACTGTTTTCTTCCTCCCACTGCTTTTTCCCCAACATTTAGAAGTTATACCTCTCCTTCATATTCATTGGCTTTTACCTTTTCACTATGGGCATGTACATGTAACCTACATTCCTAGCAGGAACTAGAATGAAACTTCACCTTCTACACAAGACACGAACTGTTGAGATTTGCAGTGTGTTCCTCCAGAGCTGTTCTGTGCATTTATACACATATGTGTGTTCCCATACGTGGAAGACAGAATCCCAAGAATGACCTATAATGTATAATCCTCCTTGAGCGCGAAAGGGACCTTCAAATAGGACCGGCCAATACTCCTGTAAACGCATTGCCATATATGGCAAAAAGGAGATTATCGGGGTGGGTCTAACCTCATCTCGGGAGCCCCTGAAAAGCAGAAGATAGAGAGATCTGGAACACGGGGGTTTGATGGGCTGCGGTTGGTCTGAAGATAAAGGGAGACACAGGTGTATTTGTGAACGCATAAACAATGTCTGTGCATAGTCATAAGCACATGTGCTCACTAGTATCAGACAGTGGCATTCGCATGCCTGAGGGCAGCCGTGAGGAGCTCACAGTGACCCTGTCGATAGCCCAGAAGAAAATGGGGCTCAGACTTACAACTACAAGGAACTAAATTCCACCAATAACACAAATAGCTTGGAAGGCGACCCCCGAGCTCCCGATGAGAATGCTTTCGGCCAGTCCCCTCCTGGTGGTCTTGTGAGGTCCAGAGCAGAGAGTCCAGCCTCACCCTCTGTGACATCTGACTTCCAGAACTGAGATAATAAATGAGTGTTATTTTAAGGTGCTAAGTTTATGGTTGTTTGTTATGCAGCAATAGAAAAAAACTAATATACCATAGAAAACATGCCCCATAGCGTGTGAGGGTTTGCATAGTCCATTGTGGGAGGGGGAAGAGCAGAAATTTATGTCTTGCAGTTCTGGAGCTGAAAAGTCCAAGATCAAGGTGCCAGCAGATTCAGGGTGTAGTGAGGACCCACTTTCTGGCTCATAAATAATGCTTTTGTGCTGCGTCCTTGCATGGCGAAAGAGACAAAGCAGTTCTCTGGGGCCTCTTTATGAAGGCACTTATCCCATTCATGAGAGCTCCACCCTTGTGATCTAATCCCCTTCCAAAGGCCCGCTTCCTGACACTGTCACCTTGGAGATATGAGCTCCAACGTAAGAATTTTCTTTCTTTCTTTTCTTTTTTTTGAGTTGGAGTCTCACTGTGTCACCCAGACTGGAGTGCAGTGGCTGCTCCCGGCCACCGCAGCCTCCACCTGCTGGGCCATCCAGCAATCCTTCCGCCTCAGCCTTCCAAGTAGCTGGAACTACAGGCGCGCGCTACCACGCCCGGCTGATTTTTGATTTATTGTAGAGATGAGGTCTCGCCAAGTTGCCCGGGTGGGTCTCGAACCCGCGGGCTCAGGCAATCCACTCACCTCAGCCTCCCAAAGTGCAGGATTACAGGCTGAGCCACCAAGCCCGGCTCATAAGAATTTTCAATGGGTACAAGTGATCAGACCACAGCCGGTGGCATTATCCTCTTTCCTGTTTCAGAGTTTTACATAGTCTTTCTTTTTTCATTATTAAAACCTTTTTCCTATAATTTCTAGGGATTCTGGTGGCAGAAGTGGGCCTGTGGGCTTACCACTCCAACCTGCTGCAACTATAGGCAATTTGTGAAAAGTTGAAATTGCCCCTAGAAGAGAAAAGAAATCCAAGATGGCTGGAAAAGTTAAACACTGGTCAAAGTCATCAACAGAGAGACTACAGATAAGTGCTCAATTATAAGTGAAGAAAGCCCTCTGAGTTTTAAAGCAATGAAAGCAAAGCCAGAGGAAAAGATGAATAGATCTCACTTGATTAAAATTCACACTTCCGTGTTAAAAATTATAAGAAGACCAAATGTCCAGCAATCGAAAACAAGCAACTAAATTATAGTGCAGGGTTTAACAAGCTGCAGCCTGTGATCTGGAGATCTGTTTTTGTGAAGAGGTTTTCGCTGGGACAGTCACATCCGTGCCTTTGTGTATTGGCTGTGGCACTCAATTCAACACACCCAGTCCAGTACTTGCAACAGGGACCCTCGGGCCCGCGCATGTAGCCTAACATAGCCTAAAGGATCTGCTATTTGACCCTTTGCAGAAAAAGTTGGCTGCTCCCATATCGCCTAGCTATAGGACACACGGAACTATCGTACATTGAAGAACACGGGTTCGAGGAATTTTTAATGATATATGGGACTAACAAATGAAGAGAAGAAACCGAGCATAAAATGATACAGCTGATAGTCCTCCATAAAATGGGCTTGACAATGGTACTCACTTCTGGGGTTGTCATGTCGATTCAATTGGTGTGTATTTGTGAATACGTACACAGTGTCTGTGAATAACAAATTGTTCACTCTGATCATCTCTGAAATGGGTGATTTTTACTTCTACCTTTACACATGGTGTATTTTCCAAATTTTCTCTACTGTATACAGAGATAGTATCACCTTTTTTTTTTTTTTTGAGTTGGAGTCTCACTCTGTTGCCCAGGCTGGAGGGCAGTGGCACGCTCAAGCCCGCTGCAGCCTCGACTTGCTGGGCTCAGGTGATCCTTCTGCCTCAGCCTTCCAAGTAGCTGGAATCACAGGCACACACCACTACGCCCACGTTCCTGGCAGCATTATCACCACAACCAAAAGGTAGAGGACACCCGTGTCCATCAGCAGATGATGGATCAATAAAACGTGGTACATACCTACCACAGAGTTTTACTTAAATAGGAAGGACATTCTGACACGTGCTGTCACATGGATGAGCCTCGAGTTCATTGTGCTGAGAGGAACCCGTCACAAAAGGACAATTCCTCCATGGTCCTGTTGAGATGAACTGCCAAGAGCAGTGACGTTTACAGCCACAGAAAGCAGAACGGGAGTTGCCAGGCACCGGGGGAGGTGAGGACGGGAGTTGTTTAATGAAGACAGAGTTCAAGTTTGGCAAGACGAAAAGCGTTCTCGAGATCGTACCACAATGTAGATGAAATTAACACGACGGAACTGTACCCTAAAAAGGGGTTAAGTTGTTACATTATGCTATGTCCATTTTACCACAATCAAAAACTTGAGCATGTCTAGTCAATGACATTTGATAAATTCATGAGTGTAAAAGCACGTGCATGAGTATCACCTATTAAACCTCACGTTAATATCACCTATTAACGCATTATGGAAAGTGATCCGCCCAGGGTGGGCGTTCGATGCTGTGTAGACCCCCCTGAGGACGGTCCCTTCAGGCCCACACTTGGGACCTGCCTCGATCCTACCCCCACCTCCTCCCAGCCCCCCCGGGTTGTGCTTTGAGCTGTTCCTAGCCCCTTTCTGTTGGTCAGATACTTCTAGAGACGCTTCTAGAACAAAGGGAGAAAGGAGAACGCTCTCCTCAGATCCGCACCTCCTCCTCCTCCTCCCAACTTCGGCACTCCTACTAAGTGGATACAGAGGGTTCCCTCAAAAGAACAGGACTCCATGTGCAAAAGAGGTCGTTCTTTGAACAATCTGTCTGAGGAGGTGTCTTTGAAGTGTCTCATCCTCACTGTTGGGCCAAGCTCTGCCTTGAAATGAAAAGGCAAAAGGTGTGTAGGGGCGGGAGCGATGGTCGTGGCCGAACTTTCTGGATACCCGAACGTCCGAAGTGTACAATCTCTCAGGGTGCTTTTTACTTTGAGACCAGTGTCCAGAAATCCACTGACCAACAGCAAGGAACTAATAAGTAAAATGAGGTAAATGGACATACAAGAGTCATTCACCGTAGGCCTCCTTTTCCCGATAACAAGTAAGCACAAAGGCCCCGGGTCGCAGCACTCATTTTGAGTGTGTTCCTCCATAAGAATAACCGGCATGAGGCTTGAATAATTGCAAATTCCCAATGACACTTCCGACGAGTGGGGTTTTCCAGCCTCCTGTGAGTGACGCTCCAGTCTGGCTAAACCCAGGCGTGAAGTCAGCGAGAGATGCGATCCCTCCCGGTTTTCTTCCCCGAACAAAAGCCACGATGGAAACACAATATCCGTCTTGCCTTATCCATATTATTGATGGGCGGTGGGTACTCGACTGTAATTATGTCAAAAATGAAATATTTCAAAATGTGATTGGCAGACTGATTACAATAATGCATGTGATTAAACCTAGGGCCTGCTTGTGCAACCGAAGCTAGAATGTCAGTGGCAATTAACTGTATTTTCTTTCAAGTTTGCCAAGATTTCTCTTATTTTTCATTGTGTCGTTGTGAAATAAGCCACCGAGGCACCTGGGGGTGGGCGTCTTTCATATTCTTCCTTGGAAGAGCCGGTGGGATTGGAGGCAGGGTTAAAAGGAGTCTTCAATCGTGTCTCTGCCAGGTGAACTTTGCCAGCCTCGGGAAAGGACTAGAACTGGGGACAAAGGTGGTCTGGATTTTGTGCATGTGTGTGTGTGCTCAAGCAATGTGTGTGTGTGTGTGTGTGTGTGTGTGTGTGTGTGCGCTCAAGCAATCCTCTTGCCTTGGCCTCTCAAAGTGCTGGGATTACAGGCGTGAACCACGAGGCTGGGCCTAATCTCCCCTTCTTGTAAGGACACCAGTCCTGTTGGATTGGGCCCACCCTCATGGCTTATTTTAACTTACATTAAAATTATATCTTTAAAGACCCTGTCTCCAAAGACAGTCATTGTTTTGAGGTCCTGGGGGTTAGGGCTTCAACACAGGAATTTGGGGAAGGGGGAACTAGTCAGCCCACAACACTTTCTGTACGAGGGAGACCCCCCCAAAACATGGAATTTGTTTCTAAAAATTGTGTATTGATTCTTACATGTTTAAATGTCAGTCACCTCCAAAGTACTTTCCACTGGATGCAATACACCTATCGAGATGCTTTTTCCACTGCTCAAAACAGTCTTTGAACTCAATTTTGATGCCTTTTGTTGCTTCTGTCATTCTTTGTTTCACCTCTTCCACATGGGAAAAACGTTTCCCTTTGAGGACTTTTTTCATCTGGGGAAACAAAAAAAGGTTGCTCGGGAGAGATTAAGTGAATAGGGAGAGTGGGGCAATGGGGTCATACCATTTTTTGGGTCAATAACTGCTGGACACTTAGTACACTCAGCACAGGTGAACTCTTAAATCACCCATCATGAATTGGGCAAACACGCCGAAAGGATCTCCAAAAAGAATTCACCAAGCCGGGCTCGGTGGCTCAGCCTGTCATCCCGCGCCTTTGGGAGGCTGAGGTGAGTGGATGGCCTGAGCCCACGGGTTCAAGACCCACCTGGGCAGCAAGACCTCACCTCTACAATAAATCAAAAAATCAGCCGGGTGTGGTAGTGCGTGCCTGTAATTCCGGCTACTCGGAAGGCTGAGATGGAAGGATCGCCGGAGCCCAGCGGGTCGAGGCTGCGGTGGCCAGGAGCGGCCACTGCATTCCAGTCTGGACGACAGAGTGAGACTCCAACTCAAAAAAAAAAAAAAGAATTCACTGAAGCCAAACGCAGCCTCCTACTACATGGCTACTTGGTCCACGGATGCCAATGGGTTCCTAGAACACTCACCTAGCAGGGGAAACCTGTACCACAAAGGACCCACCTTCCAAAAGATAATTCAAGTTTTTAGGGGGTTTCCCCCTCATACAGGGACCCAGGATATAGGAGGCGGTCCATGAAGGCATGTTTGTTAAACAAATGAACACTTACATTATTTCCCCGGGGCTGCTGGAACAAAGTACTACAAATTGGGTGGTGTAGAACAACATAAAAGCACTGTCTCACAGTGCTGGAGTCTAAAAGTCTAAGATCAAAGTGCGGGCAGAGCCATACTCCCTCTGAAGACCTAGGGAGAGGTCGCCCCAGGCCTCCCTCCCAGCTTCTGGTGGTAGAACTGGCTTGTGGCAAAACTCCATTCTTTGCATGGTGTTCTCTCCGCCTGTGTGTCTGTGTCCTAATTTCCTCTCTTTATCAGGACACCAGTCATGCTGGATCGGGGCCTACACTATTCTGGTGTGATCCATCTTAACTGATATTGACAATGACCCTAATTTCAAGTAAGGCCACAATTGAGATCCTGGGGTTAGTACTTTGACGTCTGAATTTGGAGAAAGCGTAATTCAACTCATAACAGCTCTTCAGGCTGGTCTGAGGCTCTTTCTCCTAGACCTAGTTGGCAGTTGGAAAGTTTACTGCCTTACTGACCGTGGCTTCACCATGCCCCACCCTTGCCCTGAGGCAGATAAACTCTCATCACGTGACAGACTCCTCGGTTCAGAACTGGGATCTGAGCTCGAGTCCTTGATCAGACAGCAGGGTCAGGCCTCTCCGACAGTGATGTGGTGAGGATTTTCGCTCTACCAACTTCCCTGAGACCGTTCCCCTTCCTGCAGAATGGCCTCTCCTTCCCAAGGCCTCTCTCGGTCAGGCACTGCCTGTGGGGACGGCGAGGCTGTGCTTGGCCTTTGGCTAAGCAGACTTTGAGCCCTGGGAGAAGAAGAATGGCTTGGAGTTCCCGCAGAGGCCTTCCCTGAAGGGAGAAGTTGGCTGGCTTTGCAGGGAGGCCTTGGACGCGAACCAGGAACACAAGAAACCGCAGCAGAGATGGCCTCGCCGGGGGAATAAAGCATCAGCTGGCCTGTTGTGCTGCTTGGTTCCTGGAATCATATTAAATCTTTGTTAATGAAGGAAGCCCACCTCCTAAGGAGGGTCTCCATATTCATGCCGTGTTCTTCCTCAAGGGCCAGGGTTCGCAAGCCTGCAGCATTGTGGTTATAAAGTGAACCATACAGGTGTAAAAGGGCAGGTTGGAAACAGGAGAGGGTATGAGAACAGTGGTGTGTGTGTGTGTGTGCGTGTGTGTGTGTGGATTATGAGTGTGTATGTGAGTGTGCGTGTGTGTGAGTGTGTGAAAATGTGTGTGTGCATGTGTGATCATGTGTGTGAGTGTGTGGCGTATGAGTGTGTGTGTGAGTGTGCGTGTGTGTGTGTGTGTGTGTGTGAGCGTGTGCACTACTTCCTGTCTTAAGATTAAAAAAAGTTTGTGTACAATACACATAACATAAACAGGACCGTCCTCATATTTTGAGTGTACATTTCGGCGACATGAAGTACATTATCATTGTGAAACAACCATTAGTATGTCTCCAGAACGTCCTTCATTTCCCATACTGAAACTTTGAACCATTCAACAATAGCTCTGGCTTGCCATGTTGGCTCCCGCCCATAATCCCAGCACTTTGGGAGGTTTAGGCATGGAGATCACCTGAGCCCAGAAGTTCGAGACCCACCTAGGGAACACAGTGAGACCTTGTCTCTACAAAAAATAAAAAAAAAAAATAGCCAGGCGTGTTGGTGTATACCTGTAGTCCCGCTACCTGGGAGGCTGAGGAGGAAGGATCACCTAAGCCCAGGAGACTGAGGCTGCCGTGAGTTGTAATGGTGCTACTGCACTCCAGTCCGACTCAACAAAACAAGAACTAAACAAACCAACGAAAAAACAGTAGCTCCTTTTCACAGGGTGTTTTCACTAGCTTTGGTGCCTTGAGTTTGTCCAGGGTTCTGCTGCTATACCTGTCTCTTGCTACGAAACCAATCACCCCAAAAGTGCGTGGCATGCAACAATCCCTAACAGCTCCATTTGATGATATGCACAATTTTGCAAGTTTGGAATTGAGGCAGGGCGCGCAAGAAACTGGCCTCTGTACCACAATAGCTGCCTCAGCTGGGAGATCTTGCACTACAGGAGGCGTCTGGGAGCTTCCCCTGGGCCTGTGTTCCTGGGGCCCTGGTTCCGGTTGCCAGCTGGCCTCTTTGATTCTTCTTTACCTTGTGTTTGCTAGGACTGATGTTCAAGATGACGGGTGCACTGACACACCTGATGGAACAGCTAGGAGAGTGGGGCCGGCTGGACAGCTCTCTCTCCATAACACGCCTCTTCATGTGGCTAGCTTGGGCTTCCTGACAGCATGGTGGTCTCAGGGGAGTGGGGCAGCCAACGCCCCCAGGGTATTCCAAAAAACTTGGGTAGACGTGTCAAGGGTTCTTATGAGTGAAACTTGGAAGTCTCACAGTGTCCCTTCTCCCACATTCCATTGGCCAAACAAGTCACGAAGGCCAGCCCAGATAACAGAGAAGGGGAAATAGGTCCCATCTGCCGATCAGGAGATTGACAGGAAATTTACAGCTATTGGAGCCTTTGAGACACATCTCCCCTGTCAGCTGTCATCAGATGCTCCAGGTGGTCTCTCCAAGGTCACCTCCCGGGAGTTTTAGGACTTGCTAACCACAAATCCGACCGTGTCGTCCTCCGTTCCAGCCACAAGCATACACGCACAAATTAGTACACACACTCACAAACACTCAGCTTTTCCACTGCCTCTGAAGAATACCTAAGCTCCTTGGCATACCTGGCTCCATAAATTCTTCATGACCTGGCCCCTGTGTACCCTCCACTCCTCTCCTCATATCTTCTATTCTCTGTCAGAATGTCATTACTTGTGATTCCAGAAATCCCCTGTGTCTTCCTTCTGAGCTTTCGCATGTGTGATGTCTGCTGCATCCTGCCTTCTGTATTTCCCAGGGGTAGCATTCCATCTTTCAAAAAAGTCTTGTCCCCACCCCATCCCCACAAGGTGCCCCTTTATCTTACAGACTTTTTTTTCCGAGTCAGAGTCTCACCCTGTCACAGGCTAGAGTGCAGTGGCACACTCATGGCCACCGCAGCCTCAACCTGCGGGGTTCAGTTGATCCTTCACCTCAGCCTTTCAAGTAGCTGGAACTACCGGCACACGCTCCACGCCCGGCTAATTTTTTGATTTATTGTAGAGATGACATCTGGCCAAGTTGCCCAGACTGGTCTCAAACTCGTGGACTCAGGCAGTTCTCTCACCTCAGCCTCCCAAAGTGCTGGGATTTGTGAGCCACTACACCTGACCCTTTACAGACCTTTTCTCTTGTGTTTGTTCACATGTCTACCTTCCCTTTAGCTAGGAGTCATGTTTTCAGGTGTCCTCTTTGCCTAGGAGAGTGCATGGGATGTGGAGACCATGTTGTGAATCTGGACCACATGAATGAATCAACAAAGGCTTCATGAACAGTGAATGATGTGACTTAAAGGATGGCATTGTATTGGAATACCCAAATGGAAACACATGAAGTATCAGTAGGAATATCAGAGGTAAGACAGCTCAGACATGCCGCTTGAGTTTCTAGAATCTTGGAGCCCATTCGTGCTATGGAAGGATGATGGGTATTGCTTGGAGGAAAGATGTCCTAAGCGTGTGTACGAAGTCTGGGATTGAGTAAGATGATTTTCCCCCTTTGGCTGTAGCGGTTAAACACACCGATGAGCACGGGAAATCTCCCTGCAGAAAGTGCAGGATGGAATGCTTCCCCATTGATTTCACTCTGGCACTCTGGTAGTGTTATGACCGAGTAAGCGAGAAGAAGCTATACCAGCAAGTTGAGTTTAATTAATTATGAATTTATTAAACGTGCGGGTCAAGAGTAGGCAAACACCAGAAAAACTCTTGGCAAATTGGTGCAGTTTGTGACAAGATTTTATAGGTAAGATTTGTAGTATTGGCTACGTAGCAACTTAGTGACCATAGCAACTATTAACTAACAACTTGGCAATCAAAATGGGGACTTCGGTTGTTAGGGAGCTTTGATTAATTTTATGTCCTAGGTAGAGCCGGTGCCCAGAAAGTTCCTGGAGTTCTGCCATTAAGACATAGTTTAAGGTAGTTACATAGAGACAGGGAAGAAGAATCATTATACAGTGGAGTTACCTTGGTTAGGTCATTAACAATATAAGAACAAACTACGAAAATGTCAAAGTGTAACATTTGATTTCAGTTAACAAAGCACACAGCCACATGGAACTTAAGGTGAAGGAGTTCTGGAACGGTCAGCAGGCAACGGCCAGCATAACCTGCCCAAAGGAGGCAAAGCTGGGGGTCTGCGGCCATGGGACCGTTACTGTCATCACATGTAGGCATTGATTCTTAGGTCGGGCAGGTAACTAAGATGAAAGCTTTAAACAAAATGGAGTAAGCTGGTTCATATTATTATTTTGCTAGCAATTTGATTTTATTAACTGATTTAGCTCATTCCAGTAGGACCCTGGTCGATGGAACACTCTCTGCGAAATGTTGATCACTGCAGCTTCGCACTGTTGCTCCACTCGGGCCCCTTTCCTGGGCTATTCTTACCTATAGCCTCTTCTGACAAGGCAGTGAACCAAAGGTCTCTGGTTCCCAGCTTTGGCAAAGGGCGGGTCAATGACCAAAAGGTGCTGATCATGTCCTTTTCTCCATGGCAGTGACTAAGCTGAAAGTCCACGTGGAACTGGGGTTGGAGGCCGCCATGTTGGTCCACGCACAACATGAGTGACCTTGACAGTTCTGTGACATATTCAAATGCCCCTTTAACAGTGAGGAAATGGAGGCTTAGCGAAGCTGGGAGTGATCACCTGGCTGTCAGCCTGGGGTTCTCCCCATGGCTCCCAATGGGACTGGAGTCCCTCAGTTATTCAAGAAGCATGTCAACCTGGAACAGGAAACCTACACTCACCAAGTACCTGTATGTATCAGGTTTCTTAGCAACTGTAACTGACCAATCCCTGGCAAGAATACCGACTGCTGTCATTATTGAGTCTATTTTATCTATGAGACGATCTAACCAAGGAAACACATGGAGTAGTGAGGGGAGTTAGAATTAAGCTTCATGGGTTTTCTGGATGGCTCAAATGTCTGTGCTTAGAGTGATCTGCTTAAAGAAGTTTGCTGCGGTCCTTCCAGAATGTTTTTACATCCGCAAACAGGCGCACAGAAGGTGCAGCCCTCTGAAATGCATCTTTCTCACCCACTGGAGACCCACCATGGGATTTGCTGCTGCACGGGCTGCTTCCAGAACAGCCTTCTGGGGGAAAGGATCAATGGCAGAATTGGTGGATCCAGCAAGGCTTTTTCAGTAAAAGCTTTTTATGCCTCTTGTTCAAAGTGTTTAAGTGCCTTTTAGATCAGAGATTGAACCATCGACATTATAAAGTGGAACCTTTTAATACCAAAATACACTTCCAGAGTAAAATTCCATTATGGGAAAAAGCATTTCACGGTACTAGGCCAGATAATAATTCTCTCTCGTGTAACAGCAGCTATGAAGTGTTTGATGATAAACAGAGTTTCTCAGTATTGTAATAAGGCAACCCACACTGCTCTGTGAGTGTGTGTGTGTGTATGTGTGTGTGTGTGTGTGTGTGTGTGTGTGTGTGTGTGTGTGTGTGCGTGTGTGTGTGTGTTGTACACACATAACATGTCACTTCTCATCTCTGGGCACCAGTTTCTTTATCTGTGAATAGTGGGAATTGGACTTGATGGGCTTCAAGATGCTTTCTGCTATCAGACTATATAGAAAAGCTATCTTTTCACTCTGGGTTTCCATTTTCTCATCCTTCAGAGGAGGGCTTTTCTATCAATCAGGAAACTTTTAGTTGCAAGTGATAAAGTGACAAGTAAAAAAAAAAAAAAAAAAAAGACCATGATGGCTCATGGCTCACATAACTAAAAACCTCAGGCATGTGTGCGTGGGTAGAGTTCAGGCAAGGTTGCATCAAGGTGCTCCAGCAATGTCAGGGTTACCAGGACTTGACATTGACACCGCAGCCTCAGACTGTCCTCTTGTTCATATCATGGAATACTCATTGCGTGGCCATGCCAGCATTAGACCTTTTTTCTCCAAATATTTTCAACGAAAGTTTCAGGATTGACTCTCATTGGCTCAGATGGGATCACATGACTATCCCTGAGCCAGTCACCGGCTTCAGACTGCAAGCTGCTCTGATTGGCTAGGCCTCAGTCACAGGCTCACTCCACAGCAAAGTGGTCAGCCCCTGACACCTGCAAGGTCAAAGTCATAGTCATTGGGTCCGCATTGGACCCCTGGGAGGCGGCTGATCAAGAAAGGGAAGAGATTGTCAGGAACCGGAAACAATGAATGTCTGTCTGGGGTTTCAACTAGCTCTAGTGGGTCTTGAGGCTTAAGCTTGTGCCGAAATGCTTAGTGCTGGAGGCACTTTTGAGATGATTAAATGCAACTTTTTGCTGATAGTAGAGGAAATGGAGGCTCATTAGGGAGAAGTGACTGGTTCAAGGTCACCGGGGTCTTTAGTAGCAGAATGGGCCTAATGGAATGACTGCTACAGAAACTCAAGTCTTTGCAGAGTCTGGCTGGAACTTTGTTGTTCAAACTTACTTCTGCTGACAGTAAGCCTTTAACACAACTGGCAGAGGATATTCCAAGTGGGCCGATACCTTCCAAGTTTCCTGACTGCAGGGTCAGGACTCCCAGGTCTGATTTTTCACGATACTACTGCTTTGCTGTGTACTCCTACTCAAGTCACTTAACCATTCTGGGCATCACTTTCTCAATTTGTAAATGTGCCCTCATAGCAAAGCTCCCCCTTATTGCCTATTCTCACATGCATACCCTTGGGGTTTCTCATCTTTTAGAAGAAGGTGGTCTAACATAGTCTTCTTTGGTCTAGGTTTCCAGGAAGGTGTGGGTAAGCTTTCTTAGGGATTGTTTGTATTTGTCTTTGTTTTTGAGTTGGAGTCTCACTCTGTTGCCCAGGCTGGAGAGCCATGGCACACTCACAGCCACCGCAGTGTTGACCTGCTGGACTCCGGCGATCCTTCCGCCTCAGCCTTCCAAGGAGCTGGAACCACAGGCGCGCACTAGCACACCCGGCTATTATTATTTTTTTAATCGTAAAGACAAGGTCTCACCAAGTTGCCTGGGCTGGTCTCGAACCTGCGGACTCAGGCAATCCACTCACCTCGGCCTCCCAAAGTGCTGGGATGACAGGCTGAGCCACCGAGCCCGGCCTGGTGTTTGTATTTTAACAAATGAGTTTAGAGAATACAGCAACTCTCTAATAATAAGAGTGTTCCAGGCAATGTGGGATGGCCATATCCCTGGTTTTGAAAAAAGACACACCTAGGTTCAAACCTGGACTCTTCCCTGTGTGTGGCCCTGAGCAGCTGATTTCACATTTTCCAGGCTTCTGTTTTCTTGTCTGGAGAGTGAGGACCTCGCAGAGTTATAGTAAGGATTAAATGACGCCCAGTGCTAGGCTTGGGACAGAGCAGGCTCTGATTCGGAGAGAACATTTAACAGTGGAGACAGGTTCAGCAACAGCTGAGGGTAGGGGATGTTGCTTGTCGGGGCAGGCTCTCTGGAACTCCATAGCAGGAACCAGGCAGCCACAGCCACCACGGCTGCTGTAGTGGGTTGAATTGTGTCCCCCAAAAGATATGTCCAAGTTCTAAATCCAGGCACCTGTGAACATGATCTTTGGAAACAAAGTCTTTGCGGATGTAATTCATTTGTAAGGATCTTGAGGGGAGAGGGTCCTGGATTTAGAATGGACCTAAATGTAATGACTGGTTTCCTTAAAAGAGAAAGGAGAGGGAGACTCGAGACTGGAAAGCCGTGCGAAGACAGAGGTGGGGTTATGGGAGTGATGCTACCACAAGCCAAGGAATGCTAGGAGCCACTGGGAGCTGGAAGAGGCAGGGAAGGATTATCTCCTGGAACCTCTGGCAGGAGCACAGCTCTGCGGGCGCCTCGATGTAGGGCTTTTGGCCTCCAGAACTGTGCATCGCTGTGATTGTAGGTCACCAGGTTGGTGGTAAGTTGTTGCAGTGACCCCAGGAAACGAACACAGCTGCCAACATGACTTTAGGATAAGACAGAAACTTTATATGTTCTGTGATACAGACTCAAACTGCCTTTCTGGCTACAAAAGAATTCTTATCTCCGTCTTTCTCTCGCCCTCTTATCCCTCCCTCTGATCACTGCCAGCATGTGCCCTATCTTTATGTTCGGTCTGATTACCCTGAGAAATTTTCCCTACTGAGCTGATTAATCAAAATACAGAGTCATTCATATTACACTTAGAAATTCCCGATCATGCTACGAAATAGTCAGTTACAGATATGGACAAATAAACCCGGCTACAAATCAGAGTGATTATTGGTGATTTAATTCACTCCAGGATCACGGGCTGGGGCGGGGGGGAGTTTGAAATCATATGACAGGAATATGTTTTTAATGATATGCTCTTACTAATAGAAAAGATATCATACATGCTCAGGAAAGATATTATACACGCTCAGGCTTCTGGTAAGTCAAGCATACCAAACAATTCATGTAATCATTCAACAAATATTTAGCAGGCGTGGACTGAGTGCCAGGTGCTGTGTGAGGTTTCTGCCCTGGAACCTTCAGTCTAGCGCAGAAGACAAACAACGGAATATGCGATTGCATTTGGGTGTCGAAGTTGGTGACAAGTGCTTTCCAGGAAAGTGGGACACTGAGAGAGAGGCCGGGGACAGGCATGGGTGAGGACATGGGTTACAGGGCTGTCACCCTGAGTAGCATACCGAGAGAGGTTCTCTGAGAGAAAAGATGTTTGTCTGGGACTTGAGCCTTGTGGTGGAAATATGTGTGTCATAGGAAGCTGTGTGTGCATTCAGGGAGGTCAGGGGCGACAAAGGTTTTTAAAGGAAAAAGAATGAGGATTGCATCATTGTTTTAAGATAAGTACCCTTGGCTACAAAGATCAGAGAGAAAGGTGACGTCTTTCTGAGGTTGGACAGACAGCTGCTGGTCAGACATCCTTGCAGAAGTGTGTGTGTGTGTGTGTGTGTGTGTGTGTGTGTGTATTTGTGTAAAACGTTGTGCGCCCTTTGTGCAAAGTTGTATCTTTTGTGGTAGTTTTTGTTATCAGGTGTGCAAGCATGAGAACCCTCTCCTTATGGCCTTCCTCAGCTTTGTTTGTTGGGGTTTTCTTAACAGGATCAATGTCATTTTGATTCTGACAACTTTCACCCAGTCCTGCACTTGTTAGCTGTATGCCTAAGACAAGCTGCCTGATGTCACTGCATCTCTGTTTGGCTCCTTGGAACTTGGACGTAGTCTTTTCTCTCTCTTTTTTTTTTGAGTTGGAGTCTCACTCTGTCGCCCAGACTGAAGTGCAGTGGCCGCTCCCGTCTGCTCGACCTGCTGGGCTCCGGCCATCCTTCCACCTCAGCCTTCCAAGTAGCTGGAACTACAGGCGCGCGCTGCCACGCCTGGCTGATTTTTGATTTATTGTAGAGATGAGGTCTTGCCAAGTTGCCCAGGCGGGTCTCAAACGCGTGGGCTCAGGTCATCCACTCACCTCAGCCTCCCAAGGCGCGGGATGACAGGCTGAGCCACCGAACCCGGCTAGTCTTTTCTCTTCAGTCACGGTCCTTTGGGGGGTTTCGGTGGACATTCTGAAATGTTTATTAAGCTCTTCTAACATGGCAAGATTCTCCAAACCTGGTCTCCCCTGCGGTAGGCGGCAGCTGAAATCTGTGCTCTGTCCCTTCAGCCTTCCAATTGCTGATCCTTCCTCGGGTCCCTTGACAACCTGCTTATGCTTGTGCAGTTTCCAAAGCAGCCAAGGATTTCGGGGGTGTTTATACCGAGGTTTCAGGGCTGCCCCTCAGAGGTGCCCTCATTCTGGGATGTCCACCCTCACTCAGTTTCCAACCGCTTTAGCGGTTCAGAACTCCTTTCTCTGACTGCTCAAAAGAATACAACTCTTGCTGTTCTCTTGAGTTCTAGCTACCTGGTGGCATGCAGCCTGGGAGGTGTCGTCAGTGGAAAAGTCAAATAAGCATAGCTCTCCCCCAGTGTGGTTCCCTCTTTCAGGGTTCAAATCCTCCTCAGCCTCTGCCTGTCTGTTTTTGGCCACTGTTAAGAGGGAGGTTAACGTGATATACGAGGTCGGACAATTAAGTTTGCCAACTTGTCACCGTGCACGTACGTTGGCAGCCTGTATAAACAATTCAACAAGGTTTCATAACCTTGGTATTTCAGTGTCTCACAGCTGTGTGCGTGTTGACGTGCGGTGGTGTCTTGCTGAGTGCCGTTCATTATTGTTGTTGCATGTTTTATGTGCCGTGGCGAGAATGTCGGGGCAAAGAACAAACATCATACTTCTTGTTAAGCTTGGCAAGAATGAAAGTGAAATCAGGGACGTGTTAGCTCAAGTTGATAAAGTTAATGCCATGAAGAAAATGGCAGTGTACAGATGGATTAAATGGTTTTTTGAGGGGAGAGAAAGCATCACTGATGAAGAGAGGTCCGGATGGCCAGTAACAAGCAGAACTGATGAAAACATTGTGAAAATTCATCAAATTGTGTGTCAAAATCATTGGCTGGCTGTGAGAAGCACAGCAGACCAAATAAACATTGATAGAGAAACAGGAAAATCTTGATTGAAAGTCTTGGCATGAAAAAGATGTAAAAATGGTCCTGAAGGAGTTCTTGCATCACGACAATGCACCAGCTCACACAGCACTGTCTGTGAGGGAGTTTTTAGCCAGTAAGCAAATAACTGTATTGGAACACCCTCCCTACTCCCTGATCTGGCCCCCAGGGACTTTTTCCTTTACCCAAAGACAAAGGAAATATTGAAAGGAAGACATTTTGATGGCATTCAGGACTTCAAGGTTAATATGGCATCAGCTCTGATGGTCTTTCCAGAAAAAGAGTTCCAAAACTGCTTTGATGGGTGGAGTAGGCACTGGTGTTGGTGCCTAACTTTCCAAGGGGAGTACTTTAAAGGTGACCAAAGTGATATTTGACAATGAGATATGGAGCATTTTTTTCTAGGATGAGTTCGTGCACTTGATTGTTGGACCTCGTACACACTCCGCCATCACCACCAGACTCTGATTTCTTTTTAATTTACACTCACTCCTTAGGTTAGCTCACCTATCCCATGGATACTACCTTCCCATTTCCAGCACACCAATGAGATGCTGATGATTCCTGTGTATATCTCCACCACCCTCTGAAATCTGCAACCAGTGTAGATGTGAACAGAAAGATCTAAATAGGCCGAGTGCGATGACTCATGCCTGTGATCACAGCTCTTTGGGAGGCTGAGGCAAGAGGATTGTCTGAGCCTAGGAGCTTGAGACCAGCCTGGACAACATGGTGAGACCTCATCTCTACAGTAACCAACCCCCCCCCCCCCAAACAACCTCCAAACGTAACCAGGCACGGTGGCATGTGCCTATGGTCCCAGTTACTTGGAAGGCTGAAGTGGAAGGATCCCCTGGGTCCAGCAGGTCGATGCTGTGGTGGCCATGATCGTGTTCCTGTACTCCAGCCTGGATGACAGAGTGAGACTCTGACTCAAACAAAAACAACTCATCATCAACCAGGCACAGTGGTTTGCTCCTATAGCTACTTGGGAACCTAAGGCAAGAGGATTGCTTCAGGCCAGGAGTTTAAGACTAGTCTGGGCAAGACCCAGTCTCTTAAAAACAATCCTGAATGTTAAGATAGAGAAAAGATGACTTAGAAGTTGGAGCCAAAGAAGAAGCGTTGGTAAAAGGAGCTTTCAGGGAGAAAAACAGAAATCAGGGCAAAGGAATGTTTTGGAGGCCAAGAGAAGAAAGTGGTAGAAGAAGAGAATAGTCCATCATGAATATGAGAGGAGGCCCTGTAAGATAATAACGAAACAATGATCATTAGTCATTAGTGCCACATGGTCATGGGTGGCCACGGTGAGAATGCTTTTGGTCATGTGAAGATGGCAGATGCCATATGAAGGAAGTTCAAAGTGCACCTGGAGATGAGGCTCTGTCTAAAGAGAGGGGTCAGCCAGGCACGGGGGCTCATGCCTATAATCCCAATGTTACAGCCAGATGGTGAGAAAGAAGAATTGCCAGCACACCAGGTTTAAATTATGAGTCCTTTGTTTAAGCCGGAGACTGAGAGAGGCTATTGCCATAAAAGCTCTTGGCCCCGAGCAGAGCAAGTGAGGAGTCTTTAAAGGCAAAAACGGCAAATGGGCTACATAGCAACTTGGTGACCATAGCAACCATAAACCAGCAACTTGGCAACCAAAATGGGAACTTTTGCTTGTTAGGGAGTTTTGATGAACTTTATGTCCCAAGCACGGCCGGTGACTAGAAAGTCCCTGGAGTTCTTCCAACAAGAAATAGTTTAGGCTGGGCTCGATGGCTCAGCCTGTATTCCCAGCACTTATGGGAGACCAAGGTGAGTGGATTGCCTGAGACTGTGGGTTCAAGACCTGCCTGGGCAACTTGGCAAAACCTCATCTCTACAATAAATCAAAAACTAGCCAGGCATGGTAGTGCACACCTGTAATTCCGGCTACTTGGAAGGCTGAGGTGGAAGGATTGCCAGAGCCCAGCAGGTCGAGGCTGCGGTGGCCGGGAGCGTGCCACTGCACTCCAGTCTCGGTGACAGAGTGAGACTCCAACTTAAAATAAATAAATAAATAAATAAAAGATATGGTTTCAGGCAGTTATATAGAGACAAGGTAATAGTTCATTACACAATGGAGTTAATTTGATTAGGTTACTAACAACAATTTCATGCAGGGCGGTCATGTCTGGGTAGCAAGCAGTTAAGGTGGGATATTTTAAAACAAAATGAAGCTATTTATTTTAAACAAGCTATTAGAGGCTATTATAAGATTTACAGTCATTTCACCAGCACTTGGGGAGGTCGAGGCAGGAGGATCACCTGAATTCAGGAGTTTGAGACCAGCCTGGGAAACATAGCAAGCCCTCGTCGCTACAAAAAGGTCAAAGAATTAGCTGGGCGTGGGGGCATGAGCTCACGGTTCCAGCTACTCAGGAGGCTGAGGCAGAGGATGGCTCTGAGCCCACAATTGAGGCTGCAGTGAGCCGTGATTGTGCCACTGCACTCCAGCCTGGGCAATGGAGGGAGAGCCCGACTCAAAAAAAATAAAAATAAAAGTAAAAATGAAAAGAAGTAAAGTGAGGGTCATAGCTAAGCAGGTCTAGTCCATGGAGAGGCAGTGCAACTTTCCAAACGTATTAAGCCTCTTTCATACTTTCATACCTTTGCTTATATCCTTCCACCTGCCAAGGTGCCCTTCCTGTCCCTGTCTGCTTTTTTCACTTCTATGCATCCCTCAGAACCCCACTCCCAGTCCAGCCTGACCACCAGGCTCAGTCTCATCACTGGGTAAGTGTCTCTCCATGGCTACTGGGGTTAAATCACATTCACTTCCTTCCCCCTGAGTTTTGAATTCAATGGAAATACAGACATAGACTCAAACAGATGATATACAAATGTCAGCTTTCTGACAGGTAAATCTTGATTGGAGAACAGGTCTTGACCTGGGCTAAGTGGACCTCCTTAGACTTCCTCCTAGATCTAAACCTTGGGGCAACTCCCCTGAGCCAAGTCACTCACAGCCAGATGCTAGGAGTCTCTGCCCACACCTGTGAGCCTCAAGAGAGTGGCGCATGCTTCCAGGCCTGAGTTAGGAGGCACACCCCAGGTCTGAACAAACTTTCTTATACCTTGGAGGCAGGAGCGGGCAAAAAGAGAGAGAGAGAGAGAGAGAGAGAGAGAGAGAGAGTGAATGAGAGAGGAGGAGGGACTCAGCTCCATGTTAAGTACTTTTTCTTAGTCTTACCAATCAGACCGTCATGGACACAAGCTTGGCTGCTCATTACTTGCAAACCAAAATAAACAAGTGGAAGGAAGATGATTTTATTCCAAAAGCTGGCAGATCAGGAAATGGCCAGGCTCAAGCCTCACAGAAGCCAGTTCAGATATTTAGATTGAATGTAAGGGTTTAGAAAGGGACACGCGGTACGGGGAAACACATGGGTGTGCATGGGGTGTGTCTGGAGGCCTCATCTTGGCTGGCGGTCTTGGGTCTGGGTGGTGTTATCTTGGTCAGGTTATGAGTCAACCATCTTGGGATGTCCCCTAGGAGGGAAGGTCAGACTGTTTTAAGATTAGCCCATGGATTTCTAACCAAGTGCACAGTTGCATAAGCGTCCATGGTGCAAGGGAGTGACCGGTAGATAAAGGGGGGATATAAGTTTATTTTTTTAAAAATATTTTATTTTAAAGATGTAGGGTGCAATTCAGGACTAGGCATACAAGTGGATATCATACAGGTAAAGATTGGGCCCCCCATTGCTTGGTTTGAGATCAGGTACCCTTATTGATGTGGTGACCTTCCCCCCTCTGAGAATATAAGTTTCTAAAACATGTTTCAAGGTTTAGAATTAAGAAAGAAAGGTGGCGGGGGAGGGGGACTTTAAAATTCATTTTAAGACTGAGATACTCAGTTACAAGACAACTCACTTAGCCCTACTTGGTAGGGGTGAGTGAGAAGTTGAAGTTTCTTTCTGACAGTGCAATCCCTGGGGTGTGAAATGGAATTTTCCTCATGAACACTGGTGGGTGGGTGCAGCAGTCACCCTCACATACTTCCCCTCACTTGTCCTATAACTCTCAGTTCGTGTCCAGACACCCCAGTAGGACGTGGTCTCTTGTGGACAGCCGTCTTCTGCGTGCGTTCCTATCCTGAGGGCTTAGCACAGTGGCTGGACCACAATAGATGCTCAGTCAATATTTGTTCAATAGCAAATGAAAAGAAACTTCAGGTGAAACCCATGGAGGCATCTATAGGCTCTGCAATGTGCCCTGAATCCTCTTAAAACTGTCTAACAGGTTTTCAAAACACCTGAGGCTTACCTCTGTGTTAAGCTAAGACCATGACAAGGGAAAGAATGATGAAATTCACACATTATCCTTCGGTTTGTATTTTAATTCCCAAAGATAAATGCTGCCTTGGTTAAATCGTGCTTGACGCCTCTGTTGCAGGTGTTAGTTTACGAAAATATTGGCTGAGCTCAGCTCCCTGGTGTGACATGCAAGTCCTGGAAAATTCAAACATACTTGTGCATTACAGGCTGATTTCTTTTATTAATGGTCACTAATGGTCTGCAGTCAAGCCACACCTGTGAAAGACAAAGCAAAAATGACTTGCTTGCTTGAAGGGAATATAATTTATCAACTTGCTGATTATTCATTCTCTCTTGCAAATGCCAGAGACTGTGCAGTAAGAGAGAGAGAGAAAAAAGTCCACTTATCCAGTTTTAGTAGATAGTATGGTATTATTGTGGGGTTTGTTTTTGTTTTTGCTTTTTTTTGAGTCAGGGTCTCACTCTGTCACCCAGGCTGGAGTGCAGTGGTATGATCATGGCTCAACATGGCTTCGACCTCCCGGGCTCAGGTAATCCTTCCGCCTCAGTCTCCCAAGTAGCTGGCACTACAGGTGTGCGTCACCGTGCCCAGCTACTTATTTGATTTTTTTGTAGAAACAAGGTCTTGCCATGTTTTTTAGGTGGCCTCGAACTCCTGGACTCAAGCAATCCTCTCGCTTTGGCCTTCCCAAATGCTGGCATCGCAGGCATGTGCCACTGCGCCTGGACCATCATGGCTTTGGAGTCAGCTAGCCTTGGATATAAAACCCCACTCAGTCACTAATTAGCCACAATCACAGCTAAAGATACTGTTTCTCATCTGTTAGGTAAAAGTAATCACACCTGTCTTTCAGGGACGATCATAAGGGTTTGAGAAGTCAGCATCCTCCAGGCCTCCCGTAATACCAGTGCAACACTGTTTCATTCCTGTCTCCATTCGCTGCTTTCCTGGGACTTCTGTCAATTGATTTACTATTTCAGAGTACAGTGTGCCAACATCTCTTTCTCTCTTTCTCTCTCTCTGAGTCCACACTTTGGCCTCCTAGAAGTTTCCCTCTAACCTGAGCAACAGAAGAAGAAAGAACTCTGACCTGTTCACAAACGGGATGCTGCAAAATATTGGTGCAAGACAGAGATGGACCCCGAACCCAGGCTTCTGGAGGGTGGGGAGGAGCCAGTCTCTGGGGGTGTGGGTTGGACTTGGATGCAGACCCAAACTGCAGTGCTGCGTTTGGGTCACCGTGTGTATTCATCTCCTACAGCTGCCGCAACACGACATCAGAGACTGCGTGGCTTAAACCACAGAAATGTGTTTTCTCACAGTCCAAGATCAGGTGTCAGGAGAGGTGATTTCTTCTGAGGCCTCTGTCACCAGCATCTCACTCTGTCACCCAGGCTGGAGTGAAATGGCATGATCACGGCTCACTGTGGCTTCGACCTCTTGGGCTCAGGCACTCCTTCCGCCTTAGCCTCCCAAGTAGCTGACACTACAGGCATGTGCCACCCTGCCCAGCTACTTACTTGATTTTTTGTAGAGACAAGGTCTCTCCATGTTGGCCCCTGGATGGCTGTCTCTTCCCGTGTCTTCAGGTGGTCTTCCCTGGCATGTCTCTATGTCCACATCTTCTCCTCTTACAAGGACACCAGTCTGATGGGATTAGCCCACCCTAAAGGCCTTATTTTAATTGAATCCCTTCTTGATAGGCCTTAACTCCAAATGCGGGGACATGCTGAGGTGAGGGGTTAAGAATGGGGCGGGGGGTGGGGAGAAGGAACGGGGAAGGGATTCAGCTCATTACACCACAGAATTAGTGCCTGAGGGACAGTCCAGGAGACAGGTGACACCTGACATTCTGAGACCCACCACATGTCCACATGGGGGTCTACTCCCACCAGCCTCTAGGGTGGAGAAGGGACAAGAGACACCAGAGCCCTTTTCAGGGACCCTTCCATTCCTTCTATCTTTTCCCTGTTCCCTATTCTAGGAACCATATCCAGTGTCGGTCAGGACAGAGGGCTTCTGAAGACACTTCTACTGTGCTCTCCGGCCTGTTCACTGAGGCTTTGACCTTGGTACTTAAAGAATACGTTTTTAAAACTCAAGAAAGCTTCTGAGTTATATCACTTGTCATGAGTTTCAGGTTTTTAAAAATTCGAAATCTGAATTGTCATCTCGGTTCCCTTTCTTGTAGCATTCCTCCTCTGAGGCATGGGGCTGGAATGTTCTTGTTGCCTGAATTGGGAAGAAACTACAAGGTCAGTGAAGGGAGTGTAGGAGGGGGAAAGAGGGTGGAGTGATTTGTATAAACAAAGTGCAGTCCCAGAACTCTGCCTTTAAAAGACTTGCACACGTATGTTTGTTGCAGCTCTAGTCACAATAGCCAAAACATGGAACCAACCGTGCTGCCCATCAAAGCTGGACTGGATAAAAAAAATGTAGTACATATATACAATGGAATATTATGCAGTCATAAAGAAGGACAAATATATGGACTTTGCAGCAAATTGGATGGATTTGGAGTCGATCATACTCAGTGATTTATCACAGAAACAAAGAACTGAGTTCCATATGTTCTCACTCATAAGGTGACCTTGAACAATTATAATGCTCTAAGAAAGCGATTGGCAGTCGTGGGAAACTGTCAGGGGAGGGGTGGGATTGGCAGTTGAGGGAAACTGCCAGGGGAGGGAGGGGCACACCTCATCAACAAGGGTACAAAAATGATCAATGTTTGTATAGCTAACCCTGAATTGTACCCCACATCTTTATAATAAAAATTTAAAAAGAAAAAAAAAGACCTGCAGGTCACTGAGATTTCTGCGGCAACGGAACTGCTAGGAGAGCCACTATTGTGCTGGTTACTTCATATTTATCTTGCTGATCAGATTTCAGATTTCTGAAAACCAGGGGTGCCACGTGCCATTCTTTGTCATACAATCCCATATTCCCTATGACAGAGAGGAGGGACATATGATGTCATCATTGGCCCCACCCCTTTCTTAGCTGTATGACTGGACAAGTTACTGAAGCTCTCCAAGACTCAAGTTTCTCACCTGCAAAATGGGCTAATCATGGCACCTATCACACAGAGTTGCCAGAAAGATGGAATGACACACTAGAATATAAAGTACTTAGGACTATACCTGGCACATGGTAACTGTCAAAATATGTTGCTCATTATCATGCAAAATATTTGCAGAGAGATCAATTGATAGGCTATGGGTTTAGCTACAGACAATGGTGGCAATGGCGATGATGTGTAGAAAAAAGACAAAATGCGGTCGGGCTCGGTAGCTCAGCCTGTCATCCCAGCGCTTTGGGAGGCCGAGGTGAGTGGATCGCCTGAGACTGCAGGTTCGAGACCCACCCGGGCAACTTGGCGAGATCTTGTCTCTACAATCAATCAAAAAGTAGCCGGGCGTGGTAGTGCACGCCTGTAGTTCCAGCAACTTGGAAGGCTGAGGCGGAAGGATCGCCGGAGCCCGGCAGGTCGAGGCTGCGGTGGCCGGGAGCATGCCGCTGTCTGGGCGACAGAGTGAGACTCCAACTCAAAAAAAAAAAAAAAAACCAGAAAAAAAAAAGAAAAAAGACAAAATGCATGCCACACAGTAACTGTATTTGGCAGCAAGTCTCTCAACTTCTCTTGTAATAAAAGGATTTTGTTTTGCTCCTTTGAGTCTTATGATAATGCTTATATATTATGCCTTTTGTTCCAGGATCTTGGAGCCGCCCTGAAATCAAAACATGGCAAGAGGTGGATGGTTGCAAACATAAAAGCAATGATTTGCTTTTGTTTTTGAAAAACCTTTCCTTCCTTTCCCAGTTTGCTACCTGTCAGCTGGGTGTGAGCATGTATGAACATTTGACCTGGGTCTGTGTGTAGCTATGGACAATAAATGATGGCAGCTGCTTGCAGGTTCGTTCTGGGAGATGGAATGACGTGAGAGGTAGACCTCACGAAGCCCAGAAGGAGGATAACAAGATTGGGAGGAGCAGAAAGAGGAGGCAGTTGCCTTTACTGAGTGTCCACGAGGGCCAAGCATTTGACAGATGCCATCTCCTGTCATGGCAACAGCCACATCACTTAGAGATGGCAGAGAGCTTCTCTTGGCAAGGTGAAACATGCATACGAGGTGACATAGCAACTAAGTAGCCGAGGGAGATTTCAGACACAGGCCCGTCTCATGCACAGCACCTATGTCTCATCACATCACCACACGGCTGCTTCTCTCCTTCTCTAAGGATGCTTGTCTTCACTTTAGAAAAGTGTGGAATAATAAAGGGAGAAAGGAGAAAAGCCCACGCTTTGGGAGTTCAAGGGCGTCAGATCCAGTGGGCAATGTAGGTAGTGGAATGCGGAGGAGGAATAATCTGGAGGGAGGTTCTAATGTAGCAAGCCCCGGTGTCCTGGGATTCCATCCAGCCTGAGACTCCACTGGGTGTCAAATGCTCCATTATATTCTGTGACTGATAAAGAAAAAAATAAAACGGCTGCCAATGACAATCAGCACCGGTTGCAAGATAGGAGGGGGCCCCCAAAGACCCATAATTTATTTATAAAAAATGGTGTGTTTATCTTACATGTTTAAACTTCAGTCACCTTCTAAGTACTCTCCGTTTGATGCAACACGCCTGTCGAGACGCTTTTTCCATGGCTCGAAGCAGTTTTTGAACTTGCCGATTTTGATGCCTTTTAGCGCTTCTGCCGTTTTTTGTTTCGTTTCTTCCACATCAGCTAAACGTTTCCACTTGGGGACTTTTTTCACTAGGGGAAACCAAAAAAAAAAAAAAAAAAAAGTCACTCCGGGCAGGTTCTGGTAAACAAGGAGGGTGGGCACAGAGGTCACGCCAACTGCATGTTTGAGTGATGCCCCAACCACCTTTGGTTTGGATCATTTGCTGGAAAGACCCTCAGAACTCATGGTCACACTCATGGTTATGGTTTATTACAGGGAAAGGCTACAGACTAAAATCAGCCAAGAGAAGCAGAGGCTGGGAAAACTTCAAATGTAGAGTGGTGCAGTTCTCTCCTCTTTCCCAGTGTTTCCCAGTGTCAATATGTGAAATTACGCATGGTTAGCCGGGCGCAGTGGCTCACACCTGTCATCTCAGCACTTTGGGAGGCCGAGGTGAGAGGATCGCCTTGAGCCCAGGGATTCGAGACCAGCCTGGGCAACTTGGTGAGACCTCATCTCTACAATAAAATAAAAAAATGAGCCAGGCATGGTGGCACCTGCTTGTAGTTCCAGCTACTAGGAAGGCTGGGGTGGAAGGATGGCCGGATCCCAGCAGGTCGAGACTGCGGTGGCCATGAGTGTGCCACTGCACTCCAGGTTGGGCGACAGTGAGACTTGGACTCAGAAAAAAAGAAAAAAAAAAATACGCATGGCCTACTGCCAACCAGGGAAGCTTGTGCAAGCCTCGGTGTCCAGAGTATATTGGGGGCTTCATCATGAAGGCATGATTGGAGTTGTCCATGCAACTGACTTTGGCTTCAGTCCCCCCGGAAGTCAGCTGACACCACATGGCCCAAAGCACTCACCCTAAATTGCATCATTGGTGCTTTTGGCATGGTCATTCACCACCCTGAGACCATATGTCATGACCAGTCCCATCAGAGATTATATTGTTAGACTCTCTGGTGCCCCATGGCCCCCAGGGAAACAAAGACTCTTTTATCAGGCATGATATTCCAGGGGCTTCAAGAATACCTTCCAACTGCTGTTCCATTGATGCCAGTGGGTTTCTAGAACGCTTACCTGGGGCGGGGGGAGACTGTACTACAAGGGACCTGCCCTCCGAGAGATAATTCTGCTTTTTGGGGGGGAATCCTCCCTCATATATCATGACTTCAGAGGTATTAAAATGGGAAAAGCTTGCATCTTAGAATTGGTGAGAAATTGCACGGATGAGGGCTAGCTTCTCTCCTGTATTAGCCAAAGCTGAACACAGGACACTCTCTCCCGGGGTAAGACCCAATTCTTTATAATACAAACTCACAACTGGATCAGAAAGCTACTACTAACACCACTGCCTCCGACAGTCATGAAATTGAAGACCAGGCACTGGAACATGTCTGCAGAAAAATCCCAAGACTCCACAACCATGTTGCCACCTCCTTTCTGCTCTCCAAATCTTCTTTGAGAAATCTAACTGGCGGAACTCTTTACAACTAGAGCTCTAAGTACTAGGGCAGCTGGAAAACGCAGTTTTAAATTTTGTAGCCTCTGCAGCAGGAAAGGACAGACGATGGGAGAAACAGACGCTGAGTGTCGGTAGACCGTATCGGCCACTCTTGCCAACAAGCAGGCAGAAAGCAACCCACCTGCGGGCCGCTTTCATCACCTTCAGCTTGGCGTTTCGACAGGGAATGGGGAAGCGAATCAATCATTCTTGGAGGCTATTATCAGTCCCTCAAAGCTTGGGGAAGATAAAATAACCATAGCATTTTGAAAGCCCCTCAGGAGAGGCAAACACATGAAATGTAGAGTGTTTGGTGAAGCGTACGGCAGAGTGGCTAAGTGTTTGGTCTTTTGAGTCCATTGGAGACTGAGCTTAAAGCTCATCTGCATCAGCTACTAGCTGTGTGAGCTTCAGCAAGTTACTCACCTTCTCTGAGTAACTTTATCTCTGTGCTGGGGGTAAAGTTACCAACACCCCCGAATTATTGTGAAGACCAGATTAGTGCCACCTTTTCTATGACACCTGCTCATCTTCCTGTGTCCTCGCTGCATGGAGCTTTGTGGGTCTTGTCTGGTTTCATCTGCCAACACCAACAGCTGTGATTGACACCAGCCTGGATTTGGAGTCAGACAGGTCTGTTGGTGACTAGCAGTGTGACCTTGAGCAAATCGGTTCATTTCTCTGGGGTGACCTCTCTTCCTCTGACACTGACACACATGACCCACCTTGTAGGTTGACTTGAAACCGTTTCCCCAGCACATAATGGGTTCGCCAAAAGATTACAGTTGTGAGAGTTTGTGGATATGTCTGGCTCTCCCACTGGATTATAACTGTGTTAGGGAAACTGCCTGGCACATTGTGGAGGCTCAAAAGTCCTTGTTAGCCAGGTATGGTGGCTAACACCTGCGATCCCACCGCTTTGGGAGGCTGAGGCGGGAAGATCGCTTGAGCCCAGGAGTTTAAGACCAGCCTGGGCAACACAGTGAGACCTTGTCTCTGCGAAAAATAAAATAATGAGCTGGGCGTGGTGGCTCGTGCCTGTAGTCCCAGCTACTCTGGAGGTTGAGCCAGAAGGATCCCTTGAAGCCACGAGTTCAAGGCTGCAGTGAGCTATGATCATGCCACCACACGCCAGCTTGGGTGACAGAGTGAGACCCTGTCCTAAGAAAGGGGAATGAGTAAATGAGGGGTCCAGGCACCTGGGATGAGGTAAAGTATCCCAAGGGGATGGGGGAATGCAAGCCAGGGACTGGGTGGTAAGAAGATCCTTGATCATGCTTTTCTTTTCCTTCTTCCCAGGCGGTCACAATTCCTTGAGTTGTTCTTAGGCCGCTCACACTGGGTAAGGACACCCCATAAACTTTGTTCCAGATAGATCAAAGCCCTCCTCAGTCATAACCTCATTCACTCCCATCAGCCTGGAGAGGCAGAGCCGGTTGACCCAGAATGATTATTCCCATTCTACAGATGAAAACAACAAGGGCAAGCACTCAAGAACTGACTCATGGGTAGAAGCAGCGTCTACTGGGCAGTCTGCCAGGGCAGTGTGGCTTCCTAATGAGGGTCATGTCTGTTTGAACTCCACAGAGTTTCCGCCGGGCTAGAGCCAATGCCAACCTCCTCATGCTTTCTTAAAGTGCCCTGGACTATTTTATTTCTCTGTGCCTATGTGCTAGGGCTCCCAGAAATCGACAAGGGCACTCCGGGGCCTACATGGCCAGCTATGTATAAATTTCTAACTGGTCTGACCTTGCTGGGAAGCTGGAAAATGTTTACTCCCTGGGCCAAACCCTCTCATGGGTCACTCTGCTTAACCATGATGATTCTTTAATCTGTATGGCAGTAACTACATGGATATGCCAGCACTCTGGGCAAGTTTCTGTCACTGTGCTGATATCATTTCTTAATAAGAATTGTCTTCATGAACTGATGCTGTGCACAAAAGATCAGGAAAAAGAATATTGAGAAGTAGATTCAGGCCGGGCTCAGTGGTTCATGCCTATAATCCCAGCACTTTGGGAGGCCAAGGTGAGAGGATTGCCTGAGCCCATGGGTTCGAGACCAGCCTGGGCAACTGTAGTTCTAACTACTTGGAAGGCTGAGGTAGAAGGATTGCCTGAGGCCAGCAGGTTGTGGCTGTGGTGGCCATGGGCATGCATTGTACTCCAGCCTGGGTGACAGAGTGAGACTGACTCAAAAAAAACAAAAAATAAAAATAAAAAAGAAGAAGAAGAAGGAGTAGATTCAGGGAGCCCAGAATCATTTAAATTCTTTGAGATATTCTTTTCCTTTTAAGAATTGGGAGATAATGTATGTGAAAAAGTCCAGTGCCTAATAAATAGAAGAGTCTCATCCTTAGAGTTTAACCCGGTCCTTGACTCGCAGGAAGTGCTCTGTAAGCATTTGTTTGGACTGTATAGATATTTTTGAATATATGGCAGGATTGTTTTTATGAACCTTTCCTGTCTGGTTCAATTCTTAATTTCTAAAACCCGGCAACAGCAAGTTCTCACTGGTCAACTTTCTGTACGACTGTGATCTTGATACCAGGCTACCAACTCACAAAAATTCTTCAAGGGTCTCCCAGGTGCCAGAGTCTCCCCACCTGCAGCATTTCAGACGTGCAGTCTCTGTGACGAAAGCTTGGACTGGTGTCCTGCCATGTTCTACGCTGGTAGGACCTCTCAGCACGTGTGGGGGGTATTGGAGGTGCTGGCAACTGCCCTGGGACATGGCTGCAGTTAAGGAGTGCTTGATAGTCATTGACAGCCAGGCACCCGATGGAGGGTTGCCAAGCTCCGGAATAAATATATTCCATTCTCACCTTGAAATACTCCATGCGATATTGCTGACTTAATTGTGCTTTAAGGTCAGATCATTGTCAACCCAGCATGGAAGAAGGGACATTTCTTCTGCATGTCTATGGTGAGGTTAGGGCAGCACGGTCACCCTGTGATAGGTAAGTTGTGTTCCAAGTCTTCTTAGAGTGTGTGTGTGTGTGTGTGTGTGTGTGTGTGTGTGTGTGTATGTGTGTGCACGCACGCGCATGAGCGCGCACCTAGAATGTCTTTCTCTTACTGGAATCTGGCCATATTGTCTTTTGGGGGGTTCCATATTTACGAGATGTGTGAATCTTGAGACCTTGTTGACAAATTTGCATCTGGTGCTCACCTTGTGCATGTGTTTCCGTCAGGGTCTCGACAGGAAGCAGATGACTTATTTGAAAAAGGATCGCTTGAGGAGGGCTTCCCTGTGGGAGACTGTTTGCAGAGGTGTGGGGGTGGGAGCCATCGAATAGAGCAATGCACGGTGGCATCACAGCAGCCATGATGTTATCACTTCCTGACCTTAAAGGGAAGGACTGTCACTGCACACCAGCAGGGGGGTCAGGGAGCAGCCACTTTCAGTGAGGGACCACTCACCGGAAGTGACCTTGCCAGCTGAGAATCCAGAGGGAATATCTACCCTAACTAATGGATCTGCTTTCTCCCAGTCGTCTGTGGGGTTCTCCACTGGCAAACCCAGCAGAAGTTGGAGAACTCAGGGCCTATAGAAGTCACTGTCCCCAGGCAGTGGGCACTCTGGGAAATTAAGTGGAGCAGATGAGGGTATCTGGGTGTGGACCAAGAGGGGCAAATAGAAGACATTAGACTCTAGTTTGCACTGTCCAATGGTCAGGTGATTCCAGATTTTTTTTTGAGTTGGAGTCTCACTCCGTCGCCCAGGCTGGAGTGCAGTTGCACGCTCGCGGCCACCACAACCTCGACCTGCTGGGCTCCGGTGATCCTTCGGCCTCAGCCTTCCAAGTAGCTGGAACTGCAAGCACATGCTGCCACGGCCGGCTAATGTTTTGATTTATTGCAGAGATGAGGTTTTGTCACGGTGCCCAGGCTGGTCTCAAACCTGTGGGCTCAGGCAAGTCTCTGGCTTTCACCTCCCAAAGTGCTGGGATTACAGGCGTGAGCCACCGTGCCCGGCCAATTCCAGGTTTTGTGGGGGACTGAAGTTCACACAATTTAAGAAAATTATACAACCCCTCCCCTACAAACTTACCCTAGAAAATAAAAAAATCCAAAAGCTCAAAAGGAACCTAGTGTCTCTCTCTCTCTTTCAGTGGCTGTGGTGCTGTAGGTCGAATTTCACGGAATAACCTAAGAATTTTGAGACCAGAACCAAAAACGATGTCGGGGGTTGCCCTGGAACGCAGTCACACTGTCAAGGATGTCCCCTCCCCCTGTCAGCCAGAGAGAGGGGAGCAGAGGACAAACTGTCACATGGGATGGGGAAATCCCTTGCGAAAATCCACTGGCGGTTCCACTGCCAGGTACCACGCCCTCCAGTACAAGTTCATGGAACCTCTCAGTACAGGACAGATAAACAGAGTGGCGGCCTGACAGGCCCCGGGTTTGGTCTCAAGTCAAAGGTCACCTCCTCTGAGACACCCTCCCTGATCACCTAACCTGATGAGCCCAACCCCCATAAGCTATGTGAACACATTGTGAAGGCCCTTTCGGTGGCTTTGGAAGGGACCCGTGCCAGTAAGGCCCTGAAGCTTATGCTTTGTTGGCTTTATTTATTTATTTTTTTTGAGTTGGAGTCTCACTCCGTCGCCCAGGCTGGAGTGCAGTGGCACGCTCCCGGCCACTGCAGCCTCGACCTGCTGGGCTCAGGCGATCCTTCAACCTCAGCCTTCCAAGTAGCTGGAACCACAGGCATGCGCCACCATACCTGGCTAACTTTTTGATTTATTGTAGAGATGAGGTTTCGCCAAGTTGCCCAGACTGGTCTTGAACCCATGGACTCAGGCAGTCCTCTCACCTCGGCCTCCCAAAGTGCTGGCATTACAGGCATGAGCCACCGCGTCCGGTTGCTGGCTTCATTTTTCATCTTCCTCTGCCTCTGGCTTTGGCGGTTTTGACCTAGAATAGTGTCCCAATCCACAATAGGCCCTGAGTCTCATGGGTCATGGAGACTCAGTCAACTGATTATAAATACAAAGCACCTTGCGGTGTAAGAGAACTTCAGATGCAATACTATAGAAGATTAGGTAGGCATTGATCTAGGCTTTAAAAGGAGACCAGATGCGGTGGCTCACGCCTGAGTCCAGGGGTTCAAGACCAGCCCGGGCAACTTGTGAGACCTCGCCTCCACAATAAATCAAAAAATTAGCCGGGCGTGGTGGCAAGTGCCTGTGGTTCCAGCTACTTGGAAGGCTGAGACGGAAGGATCACCTGAGCCCAGCAGTGAGCATGCCACTGCACTCCAGCCTGGGGACAGAGTGAGACTCCAACTCAAAAAAAAAAAAGTAAAGGAAAGAAAAATAAAAAAAAAAAAACAGGCGGGATTTAGATGCCTGTCAGTGGCAGGCAGAAGAATTCTACTACAATCTACCATTTATCTAGCACCAATGAAGTGCAAAATACTGTCTGTAGAGCTCATTTAATCCTGGCATGAAACAGGAAACGGAGACTCACAGAAGCAAAGTGACTTCCCTCCTCCGATTGCAACACTGTAAAGTGAAAGAGCTCTAGGATTTGAACTGCAGGCTGTTTGCTTCCTGCGCCAGGTCATAGTGGTACCGAACCAGGCTGCACCCCTGGGCGGCGTGCAAGAGGGTGAGAAGACTCAAGTTCAAGTATTCGGGGGAGGTACTCGGCCCAGGGGAACCCAGGGCTTCTTTTACACCCAACCCTCTGCCAATACACCGGGCGAATCAAGCTTCTCCGAACCCTTACTTCGGCTGCTACGGCATCCAGGGGCGCAGAACCGTATCTGTCGGAAGGGCGGACCCCGAGGCGGCAAACCACATTTCCCAGAAGCCCTCGGGGGCAGAAGCCCCGGGGCCCCGCCCGGCGGCGGGAAGACTCCAGTTCCCAGGATGCCGCGGGAGCGCCGGACTACAGCTCCCGGCATTCCGGGCGCGGCG
>NW_007067410.1:0-1725 GCF_000164805.1 Carlito syrichta
TGCCTGAGCCTGTGGTTCGAGACCCGCCTGGGCAGCGAGACTCATCTCTACAATAAATCAAAAAAATCAGCCAGGTGTGGTAGCACATGCCTGTAATTCCAGCTACTTGGAAGGCTGAGGCAGAAGGATCGCCGGAGCCCAGCAGGTCGAGGCTGTGGTGGCCGGGAGCGGCCACTGCACTCCAGTCTGGGCAACAGAGTGAGACTCCAACTCAAAAAAAAAAAAATGAGTATGCATTTTTTGGCATATATATATATATATATATACATATATATATATTTTTTTTTCCTGTTCCCTCCCAAAATTCAATAGACTGAGACAGGTGTGTAGCAAAAGTTCACTTGCTCTCATAGTATGAGTTTTGGGGTGTGTGTGGTAGGTACGTTTGTGTGCACATTTGTACCTTGATGGGATGGAAAGAAAGGAGAAGATAAGACATGGTGGTACAGTATGACAGGTTGAAAGGAAGCTTCCACAGTGGCAAAGGACACTGGACATGTTGATGGCTGGAGGGGAAACTGAGGGACAAGGGCAGCCACAGCCAGTTAGAAGTGAAGGACAGGGAGACCTGCAGCATCGTTTTAATTGGGTCTTCTGGTTTAAATGCAGGTGCTAATGTTCTGGCCCAGCTGTCTTAGGTGCCTCTCTCCCATTGTGGTGCCTGAGACCCTTGAGTGATTCTTTCTGGTAAACTCTAGCTTCTTACTCCAGATGGAAGTTGGGCAACTACAAAAATAATTAAATAATGCCCTAATGCAGTTCTGTGGGGAATTTGTTGACAGCATTATTTTGGCAAAGTTTCAGTAAAACATGATGCAAATCTTAATTTTTTAAACTGATATTTCAATGACTTGATATATGTTTAATATTGCAAATTTCAGTTTTAAGAATTTTACATGGTTTCTGTTGCTTTTCTTAATCTCACTATATTATTCTATTAAGTAAAAAACTTTAAAATTAAAACAATACATGGTATAACAGAAAGATTATAATTCTGAGCCACTACTTGTTTCAAAGGCGTTTTATGTGTTTGGATTGTAGGAATATTGTAATACGGTCCAGCTGGATTCTGGAATAGATTACCGGAAAAGGGAACTTCCTGCTGCAGGGAAACTCTACTACCTGTAAGTTTTTTTAAATTTTAATTTTTAAAGTTTAATATGTAATAATCAGGAAATGGTGAGAAAAATAAGCAGTTTAATTATTAGAACACAGTAGGCTAATTCTGATGCTCATGACTTTTAAACTACAAATGTTATCATGTTAGCTTCTTTAAACTGTGTTTTTACCATTCATATTTGCTTCATTTATAAAGTGTGATTGGATGAAACCCTAATTAGTTTTTTGGGGAGAAATGATGACAGATGGTTACAGTGTAATGAGTATCCTTTTTATAAGAAATTCTACCATTAAAAGAATATCTTTAATGTGCTAAAGTAATTAATTATTTGTGGACATCGTCTGCCATTTTCATTCCCTAAAAATTGTTGTTTTATTTGGTCAATCTGTTTGTATTTATTATTGTTGATTGACTTCCATACATAACTGATGTAAAATACATATACACAAAGACAACTGGACATTCTTTTATCTTTTAAAAGCTGGGGTTCTTCTGAGTAGGAACAATTTATGATAATAGGTGTATTCAGTACATGCAGTTAATGCTGAAAAACAAATATAGTTTATTTTAGAATGTCCTTTGTGAGAACCTAAAAAGGAAAAAGT
>NW_007067411.1:0-1696 GCF_000164805.1 Carlito syrichta
ACTATTTTACTCTAAATACTATGAAAACAGTTAATTATTTGCCCAGTCTACCGCAATCTCTAGCTTCATATCCAGTGGTTCAAAGCACAGTGGATTCTAATTTGAGGCCAGCCACTAGCAATTTTGCCTTGATAACTTCCTTAATCTTTTTAATCCTCAGAATCCCCATCTGTAAAATGGGCATAATAATATCTACTTCATCACCCCTATAAGGATTATACAAAATAATCTATTTAAAGCACAATTCATAGGGCCTGCTTCATTTTTACTAATATGACATTAATTTATTACATAGTATATGCTTGTATAAAAATATCACATATATCCCATAAATATGTGCAAATTTTACATATTCATAAATTTTTTAAAAATGAAGAAATAGGTGAAATGTCTTATAGACCAATTTTAACCCTCCAAATAAATGAGAAAATAGATTACACTAAACATATTGAATGTGGATTTAATATGAACACATACTTACATAGATAGATAATAAATGTGTTTAAGCATCTATCTACAGATAAAAATGTGTAAAAAATTACAGCAAAATATTAAGATGATTATGCTACCATCTCTAGATTATTTCTTCTTTTGATTTACCTGTGTTTGTATATTTGCTGCAATAAGTATGAATGACTAATTAAGTAAAAATAAATTTATCGTATTCATTTAGAAAATGCTGGTAAGATCCATTAATTTGATTTCATGTCATACTAATGTGTTGTGACTCACAGTTTTGAAAATACTCCTCTATTTCCACCTTTCAACTGTCACTTCATCTCTTTTATACACTCCAACTAGGCAGATACTAAGCATTTGCAAAGTCAAAGGCCCTCAAGAACAGAAAATTGGCCACCTCCATGCCATTCCACTTCAATCACACTTATTATACAGTTCTTCCTTATCTTGAACTAAACTTCCCCCTCTAACTTTATCCACTGATGCTTGACTCTATTTTTTTGATGCCCAGATATTAAAACTCATCTTTTGTCCATAGATGAGTTCACATCCTTCACTTTTTAAAACAAAGCTACTATGTTCCTTTAATTATTTTACAAGCCAAATAATTCCACCTCTAATTTATTTGTTCTAAATGCCTTGGTAAAACTACTTGTACTAGTAGGAAGCTGTGATGAAAATGTCTTTCATTCTTATGAACTTTGAAGACAAAATCTTCCAGATGGTAATTATGACCCAAAGCAAAGTGACAAAGAATTGAGTTGTGCATGTATTGGAAAAAAAGGGCCAACAATGTGACAATGCAAGATAAAAAGGGCAGGACATGGTGGTTCATACCTGTAATCCCAGCACTTTGAGGGGTGTAGGACAACTTGGCTAGACCTAGTCTCTACAATAAAAATGAAAAAGTTAGCTGGGCTTAGCGGTGGTTGTCTGTATTTCTGGCTACTTGGAAGGCAGAGGCAAAAGTAGTGCCAGAGCCCAGCAGGTCTGACTCAAATGCAAAAAGCAAAACAAAAAAACAAAGAAAACATTTTGATAAAAGAAACATTCTTTGAAAATTACTGTCAGGATTTACAGTTCCCTCGAAAGTGTAAACCAATATTTCCTATATATTTACAATTAGAAATAGTATTAATTTAGAATAATTTAATCCTAGGTTATATCATTTTGCACTTTTTTTTTTTTTGAGTTGGAGTCTCACTCCATTGCCTAGGCTGCCCTACGGTGGCATACT
>NW_007067412.1:0-1496 GCF_000164805.1 Carlito syrichta
TGGAAGATAATTTTTGCACAGACGAAGGTGTGGGGTGGGGGCTGGTGGAACGTGCAGTCACACCTCACTGCTGACATTCATCCATATTTGCAGTCGCTCCCCAGTGCTAGCATCACCGCCTCAGATCAGCGGGCATTCGATTTTCATAAGGAATGTGCGACCTAGATCCCTTGCATGGGCAGTTCACAATAGGGTTCATGCTCCTGTGAGAATCGGATGTGGATGCTGACCCCACAGAAAAGGAGCTCAGGCAGTAATGGCAGCGATGGGGAGTGGCTGTGAATACAGATGAAGTTTCGCTTACTTGCCCGCCACTTACCTCCTGCTGTGTGACCCAGTTCTTAACAGGCCATGACTGGTATGGGTCCATGGCTTGAGGCTGGAGACCCCTGCCTAAGCAGGTACAGAGACAAACAACAGCCTGCCTAGGACACAGTTCTGTCCCTTAGCAGGAACAGGGACAAACAACCGCCAGCCAGGATACAGGAAAGCCCAGCCCAGCCATGCTTCTGGAGAGCATTCCTACAGAAGCAGTTGAAAGCAGAATTCTTTCCCATTCCCTAGCTTTAAAACAAGTTGTGTGTGTATCTTTGGGAGAACTTTCTAATTTCAGTGTCACATCTCAGGCACCATATCATTGCTAGTCTCTAGACCAGTCCTTACTGTGTTTGTGTGTGCCATGAACCTCACTGGTGAAGTCTGTGGAAACCCTCTTAGAAAGATGTTTTAAAATGTATAAAATATGTAGGATTACAAAGGAAACACATGATACTGAAATACAATTATCAAAATATTGAAGTACTTAAAATACGTATGTGCTTCTTTATTTTGAGTCAGGGTCTCGGTTTTTCGTCAAGACTGGAGTGCGGGGGCACGATCGCAGTTCACCACAGCATCTCACCACAACCTCAACCTCCTGGGCCCAAGCTAGCCTCCTAAGTAGCTGGGCCTCCAGGGGCACGCCACCACGCTCAGCTAACTTTTCTATTTTTTTGTAGAGACGATATCTCACCATGCTGCCAAGGCTGGTCTTGAACGCCTGGGCACAAGCCTTGGCCTCCCAAAGTGCTGGGATGACAGACACGAGCCACCATGCCCAGCCTGTGATTCTTTATCAACACATTAAAAGCAAGATCTAAAGGAGGGGTCTCATTTAAAAGCAGTTTTGCATGTAAGCAATATTTCATGATATCTTTAACAGCTGTAATGTAGTATAACATCTCCGTGAGTTCTATTAGTAGGGACACAGTCACAGGGATTGCTATTACACCTTTGAGTTTATGGCTATATCCATAATTAGGAATGAAATGTTAAATTTGGGTAGAAGGTGGTGAAAAGAAAAATATAATTTTTTTCAGATCCAAATTCACAGGCTTTCAGGACCATAGGTTAAGAATCCCCATTTACATTAATAAATCCAAAGAAGAAGAAGAAGAAGAAGAAATGGCAAAAGCTGACAAATATGCCAAAGATCTGTAGGAGGTTCATGCAGACAA
>NW_007067413.1:0-2286 GCF_000164805.1 Carlito syrichta
AAAATTATCAACTTTGCAGCAACCTGGATGGAATTAGAGTCTATAATACTCAGTGATTTATCACAGAAACAAAGATCTGAGTACCACATGTACTCACTCACCAGTGGACCTTGAACATTTATCATAATACTATAAGAAAGAGATTGGCAGTAGTGGGACACTGCCAGGGGAGGGGCAAATAATATCAATGGGAGTACCCACACTTTACCTGTATGATGACCACGTATGTTCCTAACCCTAAAAATGAAATTAAAAAAAAAAAAAAAAAAACGCATCAAAATCAATGAGTTCAAAAACTTTTTGAGCTGTGGAAAAAGCATCTCAATGGGTGTGTTGGATCAGACAGAGAGTACTTTGAAGGTGACTGAAGTTTAAACATGTAAGAATAAACACACAATTTTTAATAAATATATTCTAGGTATTTTGGGGTCCTCCTCATATACAGATATATATGTGAAATATAAAATGTGATCTGAAAATATGTACACCTACTATAAAGGGGATTGAGAAAGGGTACCGTGGTGGGCTGAAGGTTGTGTCTCCCAAAAACTCAAGTTGAAACCCTTATCACAATGTGATGGCATTAAGGTGTGGGCCTTTCAGAGGTAATTAGGTCATGAGGATGAAGCTTTCATGAATGGAATTAGTACTTTTCATAAGGAGCCCAAAAAGCTAGGTAGCTCACTTCTGTCATGTGACGATACAAAAAGTTGGAGAAGTTGGCAATATGTAACCTGGAAGAAAGTCTTCACCAGAACTCGACCAGGCCAAACTCATCCTCTCAGCCTCCAGAAATTTAAGAAATAATTTCTGGGGTTTTTTAAAGCCATCTAGTTTATGGTACTTTGTTACAACAGACCAAACTCACTAAGATATGTACAAAAGAACTTCAAATGTATCTATAACATTTTTATTTGTTCTAAAAATATATTTGAAGAAAATATATTAAAGTCTCAACCACTGTTAAATATGAATAGTGGGTGTTGGTGATTATTATGTAATTTTCTGTATGTTTGGAATTTTTATAACAAAATGAATCTTTTCTCTTAAGCACAGCATAGAACATCTGAATTTGTACTTATTACATTTGTCATTATTCTCTCAAATCACAGAGGTGAAGTTCTCAATTGTTTTTTTACACATAGGAGTTCCTTAACTTTATTAAAGATGTAGTTCTAAAATTCCATATGGATTTTGAAGGAAATTTGTTAAGAAAATTAAAGGAAAATATGTATGCATAAATAGATGCACAGGAGGTCTTCTATATACAATTAAGTTTACCTTATGTTTTATTAAGGAAGGGGCATATATTCTTAGAATTTTCATATTTGCATATATTTTCATGGCATCACTGATATACTCTAAAGATTTCAAAGTAATTAAAAATTAATAGTAATAATTTACATATTATATGCATTTATAATCAAAAATTGCTCTAAAATGGAAATTGCTTTTACAGCCATTATTTTCCATAATACCAATAATAACTCTGCTAATTAGGGAGGATGAGAATGATTAATATAACATGATGGGGAAGCTGAGACTTAGAGAAATAAAGTGATATGCCCAAGGTTACATAGCAAGCTATTTTTTCCTTTTAGGTTTCAAGTACATTTTTGAATGTAAGGGACTTAATTCTCAAGTTCCTTTATTTAGAATTTCCCAACACATTTCTCCTCTCTTTCCAGGTCCCTATAGAGTTGCAGGCCATGCCAAACCAATCATTGGCAAAAAGGAAAGACACCAGCATAACTCACAGCCTTAAAGTGTACCCTCTGACCTTGTTGAAGGCTGGTGACCCACCTTTCCTGAGTACATTGCAATCTCAAACAAAAACAAATTCTGTAACAGAAAAGAAAGGAAAATGGCTGCTGCTAGGTGGGCAATCTAACAGTCTCTTTCACAGAAGCCAGAATATATTTTTATTTAATTTAAACACTTCCCATGTACTAGATGCTATAAGGTCGAGGGGGAAAAAAGCACCCACAATGCAGATGTTGCCCTCTAAATATATTAATGAGGAGAAGACATCGACAGTTCCCTCTGCTCCTTGACTATTGTTCAACTTCTCTAGTTCCTTTGAACACCCACCAGTTTGTATATATGTAGTACTTGTATAGCTAGGATTTGGCATAAAAATGAGCAACATGACACTCATGTAACCCCAGTAAATTTCATCCTTCTGACTGTAAATTCTTTGAGGGCAGGGATTTAGTCTATTTTTGTTGTTGTTGTTTGTTTGAGTTGGAGTCTCACTCTGTCGCCCAGACTGGAGTGCAGTGGCCG
>NW_007067413.1:2306-86804 GCF_000164805.1 Carlito syrichta
CCACACCTGGCTGATTTTTTTATTTATTGTAGAGATGAGGTCTCACCAAGTTGCTCAGGCGGGTCTCGAACCTGCAGGCTCAGGCAATCCACTCACCTCATCTATTTTTTAAAATCACATTATATCTGGAGCCCAATCCAATGCTTTGCATGTAACATGTATTCAACATGTCGTTTAAATTGTTAAATCTTGCTATTTCATATCATTTCTTATTCAATATCTCCTCTTGTCCCCACTGAAGCTCCCCCCTCTAAACACAAAATTTGTCCCTTATAAACTGTTAAAGTCAAAACTGTTCATTTCCAGTAGTGATTTTGTGCCAGACACTCTTCTCTCCTCTAAGTGTTTTATTATATAACATATACACACATTTTTTCTTTTAGTTAGTTAGACTAATCAGAGTAATCATCTAAAAAGCAGAGGCCATGCCTTAGATGAAAGTCATGAAATCATAATATTCATTGATTCCTCAAACTTAAAGCCAACAATCAGAGAGAGAGGAAAACAAAAAAGAACAGCTTACCAAAAATCCCACATGTATGAGACTATCATATTGAAGAGATAGTAAAAAAGAGAAAAGTAAAACTGAGCATCAATCCATAAAGCCTGGAGCCCAGCCCTTCACCTAGTTATTTGTGTCCAGAGAACTCCCTGGACCAGGCAGTTACCTCACACTGGACACAAGACACCCATGACTGTGGAAAGTCCCCTGAAGTCACTGGAACATACACAGGAGTGTGTGTCTATGGATATAAATATAAAATGCTTCACTCACCTCAGCCCCCAAATCTGACCTCATTTGTCAATGCTACCTTGGCTGGAAATGAGGGGAAGGAAAGAACATTTTGACCAGCTGATGCTTTGACAGATACAAAAGAGCCATGTGTGCTCAAGATGTGGAAGGAGCTGGCATGCTGAGCATGCATCTTTACCTTTGTTGTCCTTAGAACCCCACTGACTGATGAAACCCATACTTGCTCCTATGACCTCTTTCTCTAGGAAGAGAATAGAGGAGATTGTCTATGTTAATATAATTATTTCATATAAAACGTGTAGCTGTATCAGCTCATATATCTTCACAGATAATGTATTTTGCCTCTGTTTAGAATACCTTTCTTTAACAAATATTTTTACAAGTCAAAGCTCATTAAATAAGTTGTTTCTTTTTTTAAATTCATTTAAAAGTTTTCCAAAATTAAATGCTACAGATAAAATGATTTTTCTATTTTATTTAATTTTAAGATACAATATAAATGCATCTAATGTAATAGGAGCTTCAATAAACGTCTATTATCACACATTAACATATTCCAAAGCACAATTAAATAATTTGGAATGAAGTATTTTACACAATTTGAAATTTCATCGATTGGTTTTGTTCCTTTTAAAGGATACATTCAGCATCATACTTGTAAGCTTTATTTCTGATAATTTCACTTTTCTAAAAGTTTCTTTTTATATTTATTTCATACATTGACAGATAAAATTTTATGTATTTACTGTGCACAGCATAATGTTTTTAAGCACATATACTGTGAAATGACTAAATCTGACTAATGTGTGCATTACCTCACACAGTTATCACTTTGTGGTGAGAACACTTTACATCTCTTCTTAGTTTTTTTCAAAAATACAGTATTGTATTAACCATAGTCACCATGTAGTAAAATAGACCTCATGAACTTATTACTTCTGTCTAACTGAAATGCTGCAATCTTTGATCAACAACTCCCAACTCCCTTCCTCAATCATCTCAGCTCTTAGTAATCAGCATTCTACTCTACTTCTGTGATATCAACTTTTTTAGATTCCAAATATGAGTATTTGTCTTTCTTGTGTCTGCCTTATTTCACTTAACATAATGTTGTCCATGTTCATTCAGATTGATACAAATGACAGCATTTCCATCTTTTTATGGCCAAATAGTATTCTGTTGCGTACATATGCCACATTCTTTTCATCCATTGATAGACACGTAGGTTGGTTTAGTATCTTGGCTATTGTGAATAATGCTGCAATAAACACAGGGGTACAGATATCTAAATAAGATACTGATATCATTTCTTTTAAAGATATACCCAGTAGTAAGATTGCTGTATTATATTGTAGTTCTCTTAACTTTTTGAGAAACCTCCATAATATTTTTCCTAATGAGTATACTAATTTGTATTCCCATCAAATGTGTTCAAGAGGTTTTTTTTTCCTTCACATCCTCACCAGCACTTGCTATTTTATATATTTTCGACGATAGCCTTTCTAACAAGTGTGAAGTGGTATCTATTTGCATTTCCCTTATGATTGGTGACATTTATCATTTTTCCATATACCTGTTAGCCATTTGTATGCCTTCTTTTAAGAAATGTCTATTCAGGTCTCTACCCATTTTTCATTGACTTATTTTCTTGCTATTGAGTTATTTATCTATTTTAGATGTAACTCTTTTATCAAATGTGTAGTTTGCAAATATTTTCTCTCATTCTGTAGATTGTCTCTTTACTCTATTGAATGTTTCTTTTGCTGTACATAAGCTTCATGAAGGTTTTCTCTTATGTTTACTTTTAGTAGTCTCATAATTTAGGGTCTTACATTTAAGACTGAAATCTATTTTTAAAAATTTTTTTATTTTTTAAGAAATCTATTACACTGATACCCAAACCAGGTAAAGATACAACAAAGAAAGAGAACTACAGGCCAATATCCCTTATGAACATAGATGCAAAAATCTTCAACAAAATTCTAGCAAATCAGATCCAAAAGCACATCTCAAAAGTCATTCACCATGACCAAGTAAACTTCATTCCCAGGATGCAAGGCTGGTTCAACATTCACAAGACAATAAATGTAATTAAATACATCAACAGATGTAAAAACAAGAACCAAGTGATTATCTCATTAGATGCAGAAAAACTTTCGATAAAACTCAGCATCCCTTCTTGATAAAAACCCTCTAACACCTAGGCATAGAAGGAACATACCTCAAAATAGTAAGTGTCATCTATGATAAGTCCACAGCTAACATATTGCAAAATGAACAGAAACTAGAAACATTTCCCCTGAAAACTGAAACAAGACAAGGCTGCCCACTCTCACCCCTCTTGTTCAATATTGTGTTGGAAGTCCTACCCCAGGCAATTAGACAAGAGAAAGAAATCAGGGGTATTCAAATAGGAAAAGAGGAAGTAAAGTTATCCCTCTTTGCTGACGATATGATCTTATACCTTGAAAATTCGAGAGAATCTGTCAAAAACCTGCTGACACTGATAAGACTTTGGAAAAGTCTCAAGATACAAAATAAACATGCAAAAATGAATTGCATTCCTATATAACAACAACAAGTAGGCAGAGACCCAAATAAAAAGCATAATCCCATTCACAATAGCCACACACACACAAAAATGAAATACCTCAGCATCTTCCTAACCAGAGAAGTAAAAGACTTTTACAATGAGAATTACAAAACACTGCTCAAAGAAATCCAAGAAGACACAAACAAATGGAAAAATATACCATCCTCATGGATGGGAAGAATCAACATAATGTAAATGTCCATCCTATCAAAGGCAATCTACAGATTTAACACAATACCCATTAAGTTGCCAACATCATTCTTCTCAGACTTGGAAACGACAATACAGAAATTCATATGGAAACATAAATGACCACAAATAGCCAAAACAATCCTTAGCAAGAGAAACAAAGCAGGAGGTATCACACTTCCAAACTTCAAACTCTACTATAAAGCTACAGTAATCAAAACAGCCTGGTATTGGTATAAAAACAGGCACATAGACCAATGGAACAAGATAGAGATTCTGGAAACAAAGCCTTAATTCCTCAACCAACTCATCTTTGACAAAGCTGCCAACAACAACTACTGGGGAGAGGAAAACCTATTCAGTAAATGGTGCTGGGAAAACTGGCTGACCACATGCAGAAGACTGAAACAGGACCCCTACCTATCACCATACACAGGAGTACAGATATCTCTAATTAACTCTAAATGGATCAAAGATCTAAATGTAAAACCTGAAACTATAAGAATCTTAGAAAAAGCAGGAGACACCCTTATGGAAATTGTAACTGGCAACCAATTTGTATCCAGAACTCTAAAGGCCAATACCTTAAGAAATCAGATAGACAAGTGGGACCTCATCAAATTAATGAGCTTCTGCAAAGCAAAAGAAACCATCAAGAGAGCAGGGAGACAGCCCACAGAATGGGAAAAAATATTTGCCAACTGTATATCTGACAAAGGCCTAATATCTAGGATCTACAAGGAACTCAAATGCACTGAAGGGAAAAAACAGCCCCTTTAAAAAGTGGGCCAAAGACATGAATAGACATTCTCCAAAGAAGATATACAGGCAGCCAATAGACACATGAAAAGGTGCTCAGCCTCACTCATCATCAGAGAAATGCAAATCAAAACCACACTGAGATACCACCTAACCCCTAAAAGAATGGCCATCATTAATAAAACAAACAACAACAGATGCTGGCAAGGATGTGGAGAAAAAGAAATGATTCTACACTGCTGGTGGGAATGCAAACTTGTACAACCTCTCTGGAAAACAGTCCTGAACTTTCTGAAAGAACTAGAAATTGACCTTCCATATGACCCAACAATCCCCTGTTGGAAATATACCTGGAGGAACTCAAATTATTCTACAAGAAGATAACTGCATACAAATATTTATTGCAGCTCTATTCACAATAGCAAAAACATGGAGCCAATCATGTTGCCCATCGAAGCTGGACTGGATTAAAAAAATGTGGTACATATACACAATGGAATATTATGCAGCCATAAAGAACGACAAATATATGGACTCTGCAGCAACCTGGATGGATTTGGAGTCGATCATACTCATTGATTTATCACAGAAACAAAGAACAGAGTTCCATATGTTCTCACTCATAAGAGGACCTTGGACAATTATAATGCTATAAGAAAGTTATTGGCAGTAATGAGAAACTGTTGGTGAGGGGGGTGGGTTGGCAGTTGAAGGAAACTGCTAAGGCAGGGAGGGGCATACCTCATTAACAGGTGTACTTGCATGATCAATGTTTGCACACCTAACCCTGAATTGTATCCCACATCTTTATATTAAAAAAAAAATAAAAATGAGATAAAATAAAATAAAGAAATCTATTTTTAAGTTGGTTTTTTTGATAGGGTGAGAGATAAGGGTCTAATTTAATTCTTCTGCATATGAATATCCAGTTTTCTCCGCACTATTTATTGAAGAGACTGTCCTTTCCTCATGAAAAATTCTTGGCTCCTTTGTCAAAAATTACCTTACTGGATTTCTTTCTGGACTTTCTATTCTTTTCATTGGTCTATATGTCTGTTTTTATACCAGTACCACGCTGTTTGGGTTACTATAGCTTTGTTATATATTTTTAAGTCAGGTAGTTTGATGTCTCCATAGCTTTGTTCTTTTTGCTCAAGATTGTCTTTCCTATTCAAGGCTTTTTGTGGTTTCATACAAATTTTAGAATTTTATTTTTCTAGTTCTATGAAGAATATCATTGATATTTTAATATTGATCACATTGAATCTGTAGATCACTTTGGGAAAGGTGGACATTTTATTAACAATATTAAAACTTCCAATTCATGAGCATGGGATAGTTTTCCTTTTTGTGTGTGCCTTTCTCTCAGTGTCTTGGTTTTTATTTTATATATCTTTAACTTATTTGGTTAAGTTTATTTATAGTTTTTATGTAGTTATATTAATGGCATTGATTTCTTGATGCACATTTTGAATTTTGATGTCACAATTTAAATATTTTTATACTGCATATTTCTTAACAAATTATTATAGCTATTATTTTTTAATTACTTTGTCTTTTAACCATTATATTAAAGATGTACATGATTTACTCAACACTATTACAGTATTAGAGTATCTTGCATTTGCCTGGATTCTTAATTTTACCAGTGAATTTTATACTTTCAGGTGTCTTTGTTTTACCCATTAATGTTTTTTTCTTTTCTTTTTTTTTTCCAGCCTACTCAATGTCCTTTTCTTTGATTTCAAAGAACTCCCTTTAGCATTTATTTAATAACAGGCCGGGTGGTGATGAACTCCCTTAGGTTTTGTTTGTCTGGAAAGGTCAGTCTTTCCTTTATCTTTGAAAAACAGCTTTGCTGATTACAGTGTTCTTGGTTAGCAGTTATTTTCCTTCAGCCATTTTAAATATACTCTCTTGCTCTCTCCTGCCTTGTAAGGTGTCTGCTGAGAAGTCTACTGCTTGCTGTATTGAAACTCTGTTATATGTTATTTGATTCTTTTTTCTTGTTGATTCCTGGATCCTCTTTTTTTCTTTGATCTTTGACTGTTTAATTATAATATGTCTTGGGGTAATATTATTTGAATCAAATCTGATTGGAGACCTTAGGCCTTCCTATACCTGGATATTTACATCTTTTTCCAGGTTTGGAATGTTTTCTGCCACTATTACTTTAAATAAGATTTTTTTAAACAATTATTTCTGTAAATAAGCATTATATTACTTCTCCTTCTTTAACTTCTATGACTTAAAAATTTCTCTTTTGAAAATGTTTCGTAAATTATGTAACTTTCTTGATTTTTTTAGTTCTTTTTTCTTCTCTGACTATATATTTTTGTATAACTTGTCTTCAGGTTCACCAATTCTTCTGCTTTATCAATTCTTCCATTAATGCTTTCTATTACATTTTAAATTTTATTAATTGTAGTCTTTAGCTCTAAAGTATCAGTTTGATTTTTAAATTATTATTTCAATATCTCTATTAAATTTCTAATTCTGGTCACTTATAGTTTTTTTTAAAATTGCATTTCCTTATTTCTTTGTATTTTTCTGACATGAGTTTCCTTAAAATAGTCATCTTGAATTCTTTGTCAGGAGTTTATAGATCTTTTTGTGGTTGTGCATCAGTGTCTCTGTATTTGAAGAATGCAAAGAGACTGATGGTACTTATTACATTAGGTACTTATTACATTATTCACAGACTTGCTTTGTCTGGGAAAGCCCTATAACTGCCCTATAACCCAGGGCAATTGTGGCTGGTGCAGCACAGAAGCTTGGGACCTACTATGGCAGGTCTAACACTTGGGCAGGTTAGAATACTGGGACAGATGCAGCCAGCATGACTGTGGACATGCTAGAATCTTGGTGTATCTGTAGCCAATGTGACAAAAAACTGTGGCAAGCACAGTGCTGAGGCAAACTAAAAGCCCAAGGGCATTGAAGGATGCCTGCCACTAAGGACTCTGGACCTGGGGCCACTGACATTGGTTAGGTGTCAATGTGAGCCAAATATTGAGTTCATCAGGTAAGCCCTAATTGTGGGACTGTGTAGTCTTATCGAGCACTGGGGTAAGTCTGTCTACATGTACCAGCCTGGAATAGGGCCGTGGAGACATTCCCAGTGCTAGATTTTACCGTGATAGATCCAGTTTTGAGGTCGAAGGCAAAGTTCTGTGCTCACTTTCTTCTCTTTCTCCCAATTGGACAGTGTCTCTTTCCACACTATACTGCCTGGGTTTAGGGGAGAGGTGATGTGAGTGACGGAAAACTACCCTCCAATCTTCTTTAATGAGTCTTTTCTAATTATTGTGCTACAGTCAGGTATTGTGATCTCTCACCTGGTTTTCTTATGAAGATATTTTCATGTGTGGATTGTTGTTTAAATTTATATTTCTGTGGGGTGATAATTTCTGGAGCGTCTTACTCTATCATCTTCCTCCATGCCTTCCCTAAAAGTTCAAAGTTGAAGTTTTTTCACATTATTCACTGGAAATTTAAATTAAACATTTCCAACTAACTTTGAATGTAATGGAAACAGAATGTATAGAACTGATTTATAAAAAGTTCAATGCCAACACAGACCACTTAGGGTTATTTTTTAAATAGTCTTCAAAAATTTGCATATTTTAGAACTCAGTGGATGACAAGTGAAGCAAAGAGAAAAAGTTCACATTTTCACACTACTACATTTTTTATAATATGTAAAAATTTCAGTTTTTCACGAAACCTTCTGTTAAAATGGAGTACCTCTTTTGAAACATTACCTTATTATTAGGCAGGTAAGCTATGTATGCCTTCTTGCCATTGCAAGGAAGAGCGTAATTAATACATATGTATCACCTCTGATACAGCTGTCTTCATGTGCCTTCTCATTTTCCTTGCATCTCACAGTCTTGGAGGTGGCACCCAGGCAAAGGCTGGAGTTTTTTAGTGCATAGGCTCCAGCATGCTATGAATATGAAAATCGGCCATTATCCCAATTGTCTTTGTATTTCCCCATGCTTGGTTAGATATCTCTAAAGAAATCTCTACAACTCTTTGCAGGCAGCAATATATTATCACCAGGATGGAGAAGAGGCCTGGTATCTGATCTTGTTTTTGCTTCTGCTCAAATCACTGAGATTGGCAGAAATGGGTTCCTTCCTCTTTTTCTATGGAACCATTATCTTCCTTAACTAAGATGTTATGATCAAGTTATTCAGGCCTTAAAGTTAAAGTGGGAGATGGGAGAATTTAGAAAAAAAACACTTACCTCTTTTAATGAGCCTTGATTTAAATCTAAGTATCTTCTTGTGGGTATAAAATTCCTATTTTGGCCGGGCTCAGTGGCTCAGCCTGTAATCCTGCGCCTTTGGGAGGCTGAGGTGAGTGGATTGCCTGAGCCCGCGGGTTCAAGACCCGCCTGGGCAGCGAGACCTCATCTCTACAAGAAATAGAAAAAAATGAGCCGGGCGTGGTAGCGCGCACCTGTAATTTCGGCTACTTGGAAGACTGTGGCGGAAGGATCGCCAGAGCCCAGCAGGTGGAGGCTGCAGTGGCCAGGAGAGGCCATTGCACTGCAGTCTGGGCGACAGAGTGAGACTCCAACTCAAAAAAAAAAAAAAATTCCTATTTTGGTTGCTAGAAACAAAGTATTAAATTTTTGCTGTGCATTCTTGCTACTATAATCTTATTTTTCTTCTGAACTTTCCTACTTTGCATCCTCATAAAGAGTAAATGGATGCTTCAGGCTGAATTGGAAGAAAGTCAGATACACAGAAATGCAAAAGAAATAATTATGACACCATCTTATAATACATTACTGAATAAATAATTATGTCCAAAGTTATGACACCACCTTATAATACATTACTGAATAAATAATTACTGGTTCAAAAGTATACATGTACAAACATTGTCATCTGAAAATATTGACAAGTTGAATTACAAAATAATTTTTTGTTTATTTTTTAATTTTTATTTTAAAGATGTGGGGTACAGTTCAGGATTAGGTAGATAAGTGGTCATTGTACAGGTAAAGTCTGGACCTCCCTTTGGTTCCCACTTCACCTTGTTTGAGATCAGGTACCCTTATTGATATTATGTGTCCCCCTTCCCTCCCCTGTTAATATCCTGCTACTACCAAACCCCTTCTTATAGTGTGATGATAAATGTTCAGGGTCCACTTATAAGTGAGAACACAGGATACTCATGTCTTTGTTTCTGTGATAGATCACTGAGTATGATAGACTCTAAATCCATCCAATTTGCTGCCAAGTCCATGATGTTGTCCTTCTTTATGGCACCATGATATTCTATCATGTATATATACCCCATTTTTAAAAAAATCCAGTCCAGTTTTGATGGGCAGCATGGTTGGTTCCATGTTTTTGCTGTTGTGAATAATGCTGCAATAAACATGTGTGTGCAGGTATCCTTTTTATAGAATGATTTGAGTTCCTCCAGATATATTCCCAGAAGGGGGATTGCTGGGTCATATAGAAAGTGGATTTTTAGATCTTTTAGGAATCGCTACACTGTTTTCCACAGAGATTGTATTTACACTCCTACCAACAGTGTAGAAGCATTTCCTCTTTCCCTGCATCCTCTCCAGCACCAGTTGTTTTTTGAGTTATTGATGATGGTAATCCTGACTGGAATTCGTTTTTAGTTTACATTTATTTGATGATTAGTGAGTCTGAGACTTTTTTCATGTATTTGTTGGCTGCTCATATGTCTTCTTTTGAGAATTGTCTATTCATATCTTTTACCCACTTTTTAATAGGGCTGTTTGTTTTTTTCATTTCAGAATGTTTGAGTTCCTTGTAGATCCTGGATGTTAGGCCTTTGTCAGATATACAGTTGGAAAATATTTTTTCACATTCTGTGGCTGTGTCCCCACTTTCTTGAAAGTTTCTTTTGCTTTGCAGAATCTTTTCAGTTTGTTGAGATGGTACTTGTCTGTCTTATTGCTTATGCCATGGGCATCTGGGGTTTTGATCAGAAATTGGTTGCGTATTCCAATTTTTGTAAGGGGGTGCCTCCTGCATTTTCTAAGATTCTTATAGTTTGAGGTTTTACATTTAGGTCTTTGATCCATTTAGAGTTGAGTTTTGTGTATAGTGATAGGTAGGGGTCTTGTTTCATCCTTCCGCATGTGTTCAGCTAGTTTTCCCAGCACCATTTACTGAATAAGTTCTCCTCTCCCCAGTGGTTGTTGGTGGAGGCTTTGTCAAAGATGAGGTGGTTGAGAAATTGGGGTTTGGCTTGGATTCTCTATCCTGTTCCATTGGTCTGTTTGCCTGTTCTTATACCAATAGCAGGCTGTTTTGATTATTGTAGCCTTATAATAAATTTTAAAGTCTGGAAGTGTGATATCTCCTGCTTTGTTTCACAAAATAATTTTCTATTGTTACAAATTATATAAGAGAGAGAGAACACTGACTTGACTGAATCCTTGTAAGGATTATCATTTTGAAAATTTTTGCTAACATAATAAAAAAAAATCAAGGAATGATCTTTAGCCTTTCTTAGTTTTATGTTTTATTTTAACCTATTTCTGCAAGCAAGTAATCTTGTACTGATGAGAGATGCAATTTTATACTTGATCTAGTGATGTAATGTGGCAAGGTACTACGCAAAACCAAAACTGAAATTTTTGTTATTGAGATCAATGACTTTCCAATTTCACTTTTATTTCAAAGCAGGATTTGATTACCTGGGCTATTAGCCTGACTATTTATTATTATTATTTTTAGATTTGTTTAGCTTTTAGAAGTTTCCAAAATACTTGCAGTTTATATATATGATTTAAAATTTTTCATGAATGCTATAAAGTGGCATTAATTCCATTTTACAACCAAATTGAGAGCCAGAGAAGTTACGTGATTTGCCCCAAGTGTTTACAAAGAGCAGAATGATGTAGTAGAAGGTCAGTCTGCCTTGGAATTCTGATTCTACCACTGACTTGTTCTATGATTTCAAAGAATGTCTTGACATCCCCAAGCTGCTCTCTTATCTGCCAATCCAAATCAGCAAAGTTCATTTCAAGGTTGCAATAGGGAATAAACATAAAGAACTTTTTATTCAGAGCTTAAATAGCAATAGCCAGTAAATGAATGATTATTCTCATTGTATAATAGTGCTGTGCTCTTTCTCTTATATTCCACTGTTTACTTCTTCTGTTGAATATATCTTTTTAAATTTAGAACCATGACTTACTATTTTACCCATTGTTGTCTTAAGGATTAGCAGAGATAAAGAAAAGTTGAACCAAAAGGGATTTAACATTTGAATTTACCTCATAAAATAATAAGACTTGTAAAATGCAAGAACTATGAGAACACTGCATATTAACCACCTATGGAAAAAACCAAAAAAACAAAACAAAACAAAAAAACAGGTGTGTAAGGGAAAAGGATGGGCCCAGAGCTTCACAAAGAGAAAACTGCAGATCTGTGTTGCTCTCAGAGCCCTAGTTTTTGAAATCAGATGCAGGATTTTCAACACAGTGTGTGTTTTATCCTTCTCAAACCTGGCTAGAAGAACCATAGGTTTACCAATGAGAAACAAGGAGCCCTGCCAAATTCCAGCCAACCCTGCACACTTACTGGGCACCTATTGAGAGCCAGGTCCTGTGCCAAGTGCTCTGGGGGATAAAGTTGACTAAGTCATGGTCATCGCTCACTCATTTAGTAGTGAAACAGACACACACACAAGTAACTTGATTCCCAAGTCAGACTGTGATAAGTGTTATCTTAGATCGCTGGAGGAGACAGGTCACACGACTGGAATAGCATGAAGTCAGGCCCCAGGCTGAGGGCATGCTGTTATTTAGGAAGCCTATCAGGTTCATCTCACAGCTTGGCAATGGTCCAAAACCCCTGTAGTTTCTTGTTCTGGGTGTACTGGGTCATAGGATGCTTCCATCCACCTATCCTGGAGTTTACTGTTAAGGCTGCTAGAGTCTGAAAGTGTACAAAGACAGACGAGACAAAAAGATTTGTTTCATTTTTTATAATACATTATAGACACTTAAAATATGTCATACTAGAACGACTAGCACTGTAGAAAAATGACCTGGCCGGGCGTGGTGGCTCAAACCTGTAATCCCAGCACTTTGAGACACCGAGGCAAGAGGATTGCCTGAGCCCGTGGGTTCCAGACCAGCCTGGGCAACATGGTTAGACCTCGTCTCTACAATAAATCAAAAAATTAGCCAAGCATTGTAGTGTGCTACTGTAGTTCTGTCTACTTGGAAGGCGGAAGGATTACCTGAGCCCAGCAGATAGACAATGGGGTGGCCGTGAGTGTGCCACTGCACTCCAGCCAGGGCAGCAGAGTGAGACTTCAACTTAAAAAAAAAAAAAAATGACCTTCTAAAAGGTCACCTCTCTTCTCTCCTTGTATGTCATGGGAGGTACCAAAATGAGTCTCCAGTTTTGTTTGGTTTTGTTTTTATCTATTCAATATAACCAAAGTGTTATATTTATTTTATTCAGGGTAGTTTAGCTTTGTCCAAGCTGTTTACATGTCTGTATCTCAACAGGAACTGTGGGGTGCTGGAGAACGCAGCCCCTCTGATTCACCTTTACCTCAGAAACTTTACTGAATTAAATACTTAATCACATTGAATTGCATTAAAATTAATCTCCTGCTATTTTTTTAAAGGTGTTTCCCATTTTCAAACTTGCTGGCAGCTTTTCCAAAATGCCCTCAAACTTAGAACTAACAGTGAAATGGAAGAAATGAGACATTTCTCTATTAATATTACATTATGTTAAATTGATTGCCAAAAAAAGCAAAGATGAAGAGGGGAATTAACTTGGATGAACAAAGGAAAGGGGGCTTGACTGGAAGCCCAGAGGTCTGAGCTTTCCCCCGGACTCTGTATGACAACTGGCTAAGCTGTTTCCTTCTCTGAGTCCCAGGCTCCTCAACTGTCAAACAGAAGGTCTAAGTAGATTTATTGCCAAGACTTTGAGTGACTTGTCATTTTCATTATGGTTATTCTTTACACTATGTACAAGAATAACGAGGGATAACAATTTATAATTTACAAAGCATTTATAGTAACATCTATGAAACTGTACTTTCAACCTTACAATTCTATGATTAGGACCCAATCATACTGAAGAGAGGGCAGAGTGAAGATAGGAGACCTCTCTGAAGCAGAGTTGACCTCTGAGGTTTCCTCTGGCCTACATCAGATTCCTGTGGTCACACTCAGATCCAAACTAACTGTTGGGGCTTTGGAACAGACCAGTCTCTGTGTGAATAGATCCAAGAAACCCACAAATTCGTGCTTCTACATTTGCTGGCCAGGTCTACCAATTGGAGCTCAAGGAAGGCTTTAGGCTGAAAAGCCCTTCCTCTTCTTCCTTTTTTACTCCCTCTTCACTGTTTGTCTCTCATGCACATTTATGGCTTCAATCACCACCTAACAGTGATTATACCAACTCAGATATTCTAACACGAACTGGGGTTTCAGCTCATAACCCACTTTTCTAACTAATCAACATTTCCATTGTACTCTTAAAGCTTAATGTGATACATATCACTTATGCTGCCTTCTATCATAAAGCACTTCTTTTTAACCTTCCTGGCTTTGTCAACTGTGCCAATAGTTACCTTGTTAACTTGGCTCAAAAATTCTACTTCAGCTCTAATTTCTTTTTTGGGCTCCCATTGCTTATCAGTGGCCAATACCAGGAGATTTTTTTTTCTTGATACTTATCCCTGTAATGCCCAGACCTCATCATCACTTGGAAAAATACCTTAGCTTTTAAAGTGTGCTCCCTGAGCTTTTTCACCATGTGCATACTCCTTTCTAATCATGCCACTTCTTTGATCAGAAACACTTAGAAGATCTTTATTACCTACCACATAGATCATTTTTTGAAAAGCTGGTGTTTAAGGCCTTCTACAGTCAGGCACAATCAGCTATTATAGCTGTTATGTCCTGCTACTAAGTGAACTGCACATTATTATCCAAATATGCCCCTGCACATGCATATACCTCTGTAACACTGCTAAGTTGAGTAGTGTTTTCTTCCCTATTTCCCCACACTTTTCTTATTAAAATGTGATTTTGTTCTCCAAGGTGCAGGTTAAATGACCTCTCACCCATTACACTTCTCTTAGGCCAAATGTGTATTCTACATCTTCTGATCCTCACAACCTCTTTGCCTTTTTCCTCCTAAGGAAAGGCACTCATTGTAATCTATCTCAAAACTGGGTCAATTAGGTACTTATTTGCTATTGTTCCTTTGTGAGACTCTCTGTAACAATAAGACGAGGTCTGTTCTTTACTCCAGATACTCCATGGTGGATGAGAGAAAAATGAAATGGACCACAGACCTACATGAGTGATTCTCAGTCAAGGTGAAAGAAACTGGATGGAAGATCAACAGTCAAATAGCTTTGCCAAGCCAATTTCTGAGTTCTTGGTTTACATATGGACGCATACTTTCAGTATTGTATTTGTTATCTCAGGTTGTGAGTCAATGTGCATCGCTGGGGAACTCGACACAGCAAATAGTTCAGTACAGTTTAGATTGAGTGGAGTTGCAGTGAGGAATAAAAAGCAAAGGAACAGAAAAGAGTGGAAAGTCACCAAGGTTAATCATGGTCTTTTCTCTATGATTTATTTCATTATTTCATCCGGGAAGATAACTTATAATATGGCCACCCTTCACTGACTTCCACAGAAATACTGTTTTTATTATGAGCAGAAAATTCCAGAACTGGGGGGAGCAAAAAACGCATTTCAGAGCAAGGAGGTAGCTTACTCCAAATTATAAATTTTAATTTATAATTAAATTAAACTGAACTCAGATTGAGACTATTTATTCTAATATCTAGTGATTCTACTGTTATTCTTCTCGTTATCTTTTTACTGATTTAGTCACACAAGAATCCAGAAGGTCAATGAGTCTATATTTAAGTAGTATTAATCTTAGAGTAATGGATGACAAATTAGAACTCCAGAGCTCACTCCAATGCCTCCCTTTAGTGACATAAAAGTCATATGAGGCTTAGATGTTGCTGTGTCTGTCACCCACGCAGAACTATAAGGTCCTGGAGGACAGAGCCCCTCTGACTCACCTGTTTATCCCATAGCACCTTGAAGGTGCTTTACCTTGTTAAATAATCAATGATGAATTGAATTGATGTAACCTTCTGCTATTCCATATCTTTTCCTATGCCCTAGTGTTTATTATAGTCATAAAAAAGTTTTCTGTCTTGACCTTGCCAGGTAAAATTCCTCTTGCAAAAGAATTACTTTTCTCCATGCATTCCTAATAGTCATCCAACCCTACAGCACAAGAATGTGGCTCCTCAACCCCAAGGCCCAGGCTTTTGGACTTGAAGTGAACACATTGTGCCTAGTAAGCCCTTAGTACAGGGACAGTGTGTGCCTTGGGCCAGGACTGGCCCTCTACCCCAGCAGCTGCACCCTGAGCATGAGGACCAGGGGCATAGCCACCTGGTGCTTATCCTCTTGTTCCACCTGACAGGAAGATGGTTTAAGCTTTCTCTTGCACAATAAACTGGAGGCGGAGGAGGGAGGGAGACAAAAAGAACTGGTCAGGTTGATTTCATCAGCCATAGCAGCAGCTCCTCAATATTTCTTTGAGAAAAGATGTTTGGCAGCTTAAGCGCAGCATGCTCAGGCAGATTCCTTTTAACGGGACATTTGAGCAGTCGTCAGGCTCCTCCTTTTCCACCTTCACCTCTCCTCTTTCTTTTGCCCCTAGGAAAGATATTTTTTAAATTGGATGTTAAAGAGAAGGTTTATGTATTTAATTGCAATACCCGTGCACCTTTCTTCAATACAGGCATCTCAACCGTAGATCTTCAGAAATCAGTATGCAGTGTATCATTCCCATTAAAAAAAGAACATCTGTGGTCTTTTTATCTGAATTCAAAAGAAATATACTATTATAGAAATTTTGAAAATTTTATTATATATGTAAAAATACACATAAATACATAATATACACATAGAGACATACCTATATTTAATAGATCATTTGATATAAGCAATTTATAACTTTCTGCTTAAATATATATTAACAACATTTTTTATGTTAGTAAATTTTCTTTCACAGTATAATCATTTGCTAACAAAGTACTATATTATATTGCCGTAACAAAATTTATATAGTTCTACACTTTTGGACATTTTGGTTACTATATACGAAACGGTGATACAGATATTGTAAAACATTGTCTGTTGTACATACTCATACAGAAGAGAATGAGTTGTCTTTCCATTTCATAAGACATGATCCTGAAGATGGATTCTCAGACTCAGCCAATAGATCCAGGGTTGAACTGTGGGAGGTTTGAGAAGCATATGGAGAGTGAGGGAGAAAAAATCAAGAACTGAAACTGCAATTGCCAATTCTGTCTGCTCATTACAGCCCACAGTTTGCCATTGCCAAAATGTCTGCTTAATAAACAACCTGCTCTGAGACTCTCTCAGACTTTAATTGAGTCATAATTTCTTTAATTTACTCATCCCTTTTATTACGATTCCAAAGCACCCAGAGACCCACATGGATCAGTACATGAGCCATGTCAAGTTCAACCGGCATTGTTCAACAGGGAAAAGTAATTCAATAAATGTTATTCTTTACTTTCATCCATATATGGACTTTGAAAAGGACCCAAATAACCAGTACAGAGCTTATGATCCTTGAGCTCCTTAGTCTTCCTCTCAAGAGGAATCTTAGCCGGGTTTGGTGGTTCAGCCTGTAATCCCGCGCCTTTGGGAGGCTGAGGTGAGTGGATTGCCTGAGCTCGCGGGTTCGAGACCCGCCTGGGCAGCGAGACCTCATCTCTACAATAAATCAAAAAATCAGCCGGGTGTGGTAGCGCATGCCTGTAATTCCGGCTACTCGGAAGGCTGAGGCGGAAGGATCGCCGGAGCCCGGCAGGTCGAGGCTGCGGTGGCCAAGAACGGCCACTGCACTCCAGTCTGAGTGACAGAGTGAGACTCCAACTCAAAAAAAAAAAACAACAAAAGAAAAACACACACAAAAAAAGGAGGAATCTTAATAAAATGGGAAAAGAAGCAAAAGATTCTATTTGGTGAACTTAAGGAGAAGAACTTTATATTAGTAATTTTTGTCCTGTTAGATAATTATTCCTCAAATATTTACTGAAATTGGACAAGTCAGTAAATGTGCTGGTTCCTATAGCGAATATATGTTAAAGAAGTAGATTTGTGCTATCAAGAACATTAGAGACTAGTTGAGGAAGCAAGTATATGGTGAACTATTTGAAAAGAGGTTTTGTCTTCCATCACAAGAAGACAAGTATTATGTCTGGTTCCTTTTCTCTATTAGTTCCAAGGGTAGGCATACAGTCCCAGAACTTTAATTTCATCAGCATCAATTTATTTAAAAAATATGGGCAAGGAAAGCCCCATGGATGGTGCAAACACATTTGACACCTGAGCTTAACTTTCAGGAATTTACAGTTTAGTTAGATAAATGATAGATTCATATACGAAATGGTGATTATGCAATTATTAAAGGAAATATATAAACAACAAGTACCAATGTATGCAAATTTTAATTTTTAATTTTTAATAATTTTTTTTTGAGTTGGAGTCTCACTCTGTCGCCCAGACTGGAGTGCAGTGGCCGCTCCCGGCCACCGCAGCCTCGACCTGCTGGGCTCGGCCATCCTTCCGCCTCAGCCTTCCGAGTAGCCGGAATTACAGGCATGCGCTACCACGCCCGGCTGATTTTTTGATTTATTGTACAGATGAGGTCTCGCTGCCCAGGCGGGTCTCGAACCCGTGGGCTCAGGCAATCCACTCACCTCAGCCTCCCAAAGGCGCGGGATTACAGGCTGGGCCACCGAGCCCAGCTTGCATATTTTAGAATAGAAACATAGCATTTCATATAAGGTTAGTCAGGAAAGGTTTCAGGAAGAAAAACAGAAAAATGGAATCTGCGGGATTTCATTATTTATTTATTTATTTATTTATTTATGTGGCCCAATTAGAGTTGCTACAATTGAAGCTGCAAGGTTAATCTTGAGCTCATACCATTTAATAAAATGGGCTTGAACTCCACTTGATCTTCTTATTTCACAAATGTTTGATGAGTATCATTATGAGTCAGATATGTCAAATGCTAGGGAAAGGAAGATTCATAAAACATGGAATTCCACTTAAGTTACTGCAAAGGAAAGACAATAATATTTGTCTTCTACTTTAAGTTTACAAACCGTATTCACATCTATTATTTCAAGCTCAATAAAAACTTGGCAGGGTTGGTTTTATTACCTCTCTTTCACCCACAAAAAAACAAAACAACAGCAAGCAAAAACACAAAAACAACAACAAATACCAAATCTTAGATTTTGTTTCTTGCCCTAGTTTACACAGGACTCCTAGTCATTTTTTTTACCCTCTACGACAGCTAGCACTCCAGCATGTTTTACACAAATGAAATAAATATTAGGCCTTTGATCATCTATGATGAGTTATTCAGCTTAGTAATTGTGCTGCTCATTTTCATAGTTTATTTCTTAGATAGTCGTCTTTTTCTTATTTTAGAAATTCAATATTCCAACAATTATGAAACATAGATCTCAGCATCTAAGAATAAATTGTCTGCTTTCTATGACACGTACTAAGCAACAAGGAATCTATTTAGCTCATTAATCAACTATACATAAGTGTCCATGTATTTTCATTAAATTTTGTATTAAAACATTTATTTTAATTTCTTTTTTCAACATTTTATAACTTTATGTTTTTATCTTCTACATCCTATCATTTATTATAATGTGTAATATGAGTCATTTTCTTTTAATAATACATTTTTGTTAATGTCTGATAGAAATTAAATGACAATAAATATATATTTCATTTCTATATTAAAAAACAAGGTCTGTGAAGTCCAGTGATTTGCCAATTGCTATAAAGCTGTTACAAAACTTTGATTTATTTTATTTTATTTTAATTTTTTTTGAGCTGGAGTCTCATTCGGTCACCCAGACTGGAGTGCAGTGGCCACTCCCGGCCACCGCAGCCTCGCCTGCTGGGCTCCGGCGATCCTTCCGCCTCAGCCTTCCGAGTAGCCGGAATTACAGGCTCGCGCTACCACGCCCGGCTGATTTTTTGATTTATTGTAGAGATGAGGTCCCGCTGCCCAGGCGAGCTCAGGCAATCCACTCACCTCAGCCTCCCAAAGGCGCGGGATTACAGGCTGAGCCACCGAGCCTGGCTTGGTTACTAAACTTTTAGAAAACATTTTTGGTGAACCTATTGCATACCAGTCATTTTGCGGGACACTTTTATATACCTCGCTGCATTTAATTCTCAAGACAACCCTCTACATTTGAAGTACTAGATCTTATTTTGGAAATCAGGAAATGCTCTCAGAAACATTTATAAGCTCATCCAATATCATATATGTGGGAAGTGGGAGAATCAGGACATGCTCAAATGAATGACTTTTGCACCTGGTTTGAAAATTGGAAAAAGGAGACATTCGAAACATTGTTTTCTTGGTTTGGTCAAGTTGGTCACTAGGACTAATTTGTGCATCTAGAATGAAATGTTAGCACATTGCATTTGTTGTCCTCTTTGCCTGTCTGCTCACATAACTAGGTTTGGGACCTACTTTATGGAACAGTAAATCTATTGCTACTGTAGCAAATTTTATTTTTCTTTCTTATGGATTTGCTTTAACTTTGCAACTCATTTCAACTATTCTTATGCAAATGGATAGTCTCATCATCTGGGCCACCCTTCTTCCTCTAATTCCCTCTCCCGCAATGCACTTATTTTCAGTAAAAACAATTGTTTTAACAGAAGGTACAAGAAAGTATTCCATCTCAAATAATATTGCTACTTGATAAAATTACACCTTTCTTCTGCTAAATGTAAAAAATTCTTGCAAACATTATTATTAATAACAATATAACTTCATACAATACTTAGGGGATAAGCTAGATGACATGATATCTGTCATATATTGAGCATTCCCTATACATAACAGTCAATTCTCTTTAATCTTCGCTGTTAGGTATCACCATTACAGGCAAAGAAAGAAAGTTGAGTCTGAGTTGAGAAGTAACTCGCCCAAAGTCACACAACTAGTAGGGGTAGCCCCATATGCTATGTGTGGTCCTCAAGTTAGTAAAAGTTAACTAGTTAGAGCTAAAGTTAAGTCACATTTATAAGATTGAAGGAAAGAATACTGTTTAATTTTTTTCCCCATTTGTAGTTCCTCGCCTTTAAATAAGGGCTTCTGGTACCTGTCCTTCCTACTGCAGACTTAATGAATGAAAATAAGAATATTTTGCACAAAATATATTATATATGTACTTTACATAAAATATAAAGTATATGAGGTTTTGACAGTATGTCTAATGCATATTCTTTATAATATAGCTTCTGTTCAGTAGAGCTCTATTTTATTTTGTTTTAATACCTACCTTTCAAAGCAACATTAAAACTACAATTAAGTTTCAAGCCCAGTGTCAGAATGAACAGTAACGTACAGTCATCTTTGGTGTGCCTAGCAGACCTGTGCCATCTACTCACAGAGGCTCATCATGGATGAGGTGAATATTGTTCTAGACTAGAGGTACTCAGTGTTTATTCACACTTTCAGTATGTACAGTTAACCTCTCTTCATATAGGATGGTGTCTTGAAGAAACACTTTTTAAATAATTTAACAATGTAAGATGGCCTGGACTATTAGAAAGCATACTATAAGAGTCAAAACCTAAATTCTATACGTGGCTTGATTATGATTACTTGTATGAATTTAAGTATGTCATCTTCCTGGGCTTCATTTTTTTCATCTGTAAAATGAGGAGGTTGGACGAGATAATTGATATGTTTTGTTATTTAGCAACCATTAGTTGGAACCTACCATATGCCAAGTCATATTTTTGGAGTTGATATTATAGAGATAGATGGTATTATGATCCCTGCTTCAAGGATTGCAACATCTGCTAGGGGAGATAGATATAAACCAATAACAATAATTCAATCTGATGATCTCTAATGACTCCTTCAGTTGTGAATCAAAATGGATGTTTCCATTTTCTTTGTAAGATGTGTTTCTAGGATACACACACACACAGCAACACATGAGCAAATTGACTTCAGAAAAGTTCAAGCAGAGACAGACTCCAGAAGGATAACTGCCAATTACAGAAGAGTTTTCACAGAAGATAAGAATGATAATGATTTCTCGTTGGATTTTATTTACAGTTACGTTGTCCATATGGAAAGAAGTTAACTGTGAGAGGCTTATAAAAGACTTGCTAATATTGAATAAATGCTAGTGAAGGAAAGTGTTTTTACTTAGTTTCATAATTATTGGGACATTTTTAAAGCCATTGACTTCTTACATAGAGTTCTGCTCTGCAACATCTCCCATAAGCAAAATAACCAGGAGATGGTAGTCTTTGTTGATTTTTTACTCTTGTACAGGAAGGAAATTTGAGGATCCTCTGAAAACAATAACATGGGAAAATATCAAGTCCTAGGTTTCAGACTCGGAAGTTCCAAGTTAGTTACTAAATATATGTCTGATCTAAAAAATTCACTTAATCTCTCTGTGCAAGTTGTTGCTGTTGCTGTTGCTGTTCTTCTCAACTGAAAAATAGTAACCCTTTTGTCTACCTCACAGTAAGGGGGAAAACTCAGAATGCTTGCAATCTTTATACACATATTAGATGGAGGTATGTATGTGGGGGAGTAAAATGAGAAAGAGTGTTGGAAAAAGAAGTTTTCATATACAGCATAGCCGTATCAGTTCAGAGCTACAAGGTCCTTGGCAATAATCTAGTCACCATCTTACTTCACAGGTGAAGAAACCAAGGCTCATTAGAGTGGACGTTAATAAGATTTGTATTACATTATACATGCACATATGCCAGTCATGTACTAAGCACTGGAAATAACAATTAGTCATACAGACATTTTATGAGTTTCAGAATGTTTAGGACAGTGACTACTTTGCTAATTTTTGTTTTACTTTGTGTTTTGGTCTTTCCTTCCTTCCTTCCTTCCTTCCTTCCTTCCTTCCTTCCTTCCTTCCTTCCTTCCTTCCTTCCTTCCTTCCTCTTTCTCTCTCAACAGGGTCTCACTCTGTTACTCAGGCTGGAGTGCAGTGGCACAATCATGGCTCACTGCTCTCCCGACTTCCCAAACTTGGGTAATCCTTCCACTTCAGCCTCCTGAGTAGCTGGTACTACAGGCGTGTAGTGTACTACCACACTTAGCTAATTCATTTTTATTTTTATTTTTATTTTTTATAGATACAAGGTCTTGCTATATTGCCCAGGCTGATCTCAAACTCCTGACTCAAGCAATTTTCTTGCCTTAGACTACCAAAGTTCTGAAATTACATGTGTGAGTCACAGTGCCTGGCCGTGTTTTGATATTTCTTGTTTAATATTTACATATTTTACTAACTCACTAGACAATTCCTTTCCAGATTTGGGTTTCTGCTCTAGAAAAAATACTCTCTCAGAGCAAATTATCTCTCAGGATGACAAGACATAATGTTAAAGAAAACTAACTCTATTTGTAAATATGTGTTCTGGAAATACTCAGACTTCTAAATTCCAATGAGTTTAAATTTCCTCCAATGCCTCTTTATATGTTTACTCTGGGAATATTGGTATCTTGTCTTTGTTTAGGAGCAAACTTGATTCTAAACCAGTCCGATATTTCTAACCTGCCTTCACTACTCTTTCTATTCATAGACGATTTCAGGACAGAAAATTCAATGATTGTGGGAGACAATTATCCATGGGTCTCTCCCATATTTCTGTATTATCTCTGAGCAGAGGCACTAAATAAACTATATTTAAAAAATATTAATGTGGTGAATGAGTAACTTTAGTAGTTATGGTGTCTTCTGGGAAATGACAGGCAGACTTATAGGCCACTAAAAAATATACAGGCTTCCTAGGCCCAGGATTCTTCTTCAGTAACATGCTCACTGTGTGTGCAGTTGTTGCTTTACCCTCTTTTTTGCTGCCCCATGGGAGTTGGACCTCAGGAAACAGTATAAAAATGCTGCTATTCTGGATGCTTCTCTATCCAGCTCTGACCCAATAGTCCTGTGTCCTCTTTCAGCATGCATGAAACTGTGGCAGTTAAATTTATTAATTTACAAGTCGAATCTCAGACCCTCTCGGTCCTTGACAGTTCTTAGGGTGACTCATTCACCAACATCCTTTCCATCATAGAAAAATTAATTTAATTCCATTCTTGCTTGATGATGATTGGTTTCTAAATATGTGTGTAATGATAAACTGACCAAAGCAATGTCAGATAAGGTATGGAAGAAGGCTTCCTAGATTTTCCTTTATCTCCTAAGTCAGAGATGAAGAGAAAGTCTCCTTTTTCCTTTGGTTGAGTGCTGTCATGACATCTCTATGAGATACCTGGAAAACATTTTAACCATCTTGCTGCAACCCTAGAAATGACCAAAAACCCCACATGGAGAAATAAGAAAACAAAAAACAGAGAAGTGGAACCAGTTCTGAGTTAAGAAGTTGATATTGGAAAATATATTAGCATGTTGTTTAAGACAATTTGCTTCAAGTTCTTCTGTTTACTTTTGTCTATATGTACCCTGCTGATACAGTAGCCTATAAGCAATGTCTCTACTGATTCACCATACATTCCCTCTTTGACCCACTATAAATTTCTGCTCTCCCTACTACACTCATATAGATTAACTATTACTTATTTTGTTTTTTGTTTTAATATACACACAGGAGAGATAATAAAACTTATGAGTAAAATTTAAAATTTGTAAATAAGGCAAGACCAAAACCATCACCAATGTTAAGCAATAAAACATTGGTAGCATCCCAAAGGGCCTCTTATGTGCCCATTACAATCACAATTCTTCCTTGTGATTTTCTCTAGAGAAAATTTTGTCATAAACATTGTTGCATTTTCTTTATGACTTCACCCTCAAACATACGTTCTCTAATCAATATAGTTTAGCTTTGTCTGCTTTTGAACTTTATATAAATGAAGTAATACGCTTTTTATTGGTCTGACTTCTTTATCAATTTTTATGTGTTACTCATCCATGTTGTGTAAAGCTTCCATAATTTTCATTTACATTGTTGCATAGTATTCTGTTGTATAACTATGCCACTATTTATTTGTCTATGCTACTGTCTGTGGGAAATTGGGTTGTTTTACATTAGGGACAAAGAATAAAATCCCAACATCCACATTCTTGCAAAGATATCTTGCTATCTATCCAAGATGGTTTCTCAGTTGTGCACCTAGAAGTGAAATTTTTAGGTCATAGGATATGCATATTTTGTATTTTACTAGATAATGCCAAACATTTTTTCAGTGCCATATCAATTTATACTGCTACTAAAAATATGAGATTTCCATTGTACCACATTCTCTGCAACACTTGGTAGTGTCACATGTTACAATTTTTGCTAAACAACTGAGGAGGTAATCTCATGTGTTTTTAGTTTGCATTTTTCTGATTACTAATATACTTCTGTTATTTTAAAAAGTTGAGAATTTTTTCATGCTTATCGATCATTTGGCTATATTCTATTCTGATTTGCATGTTCAAATATTTGTATTTGTATTGTCTCTGTTTGTAGGAGTCTTTTATATATTCTTGGTACTGGTTCTAGAGATTGTGGTGCAAATATACTTCTCTATGATCACTGGCTTTCTTTAATTTTCTTTATAGTGACTTAGATTATATGAGATAAGTTCAAAGTTTTAATGCAATCCAATTATCAGTTTTTCCTTTATAGCTACTATGTTTTGTGACAATTTTAAGAAATCCTTTCTTATTCTGAGATTATGACAATATTATCTTAGAAAAGTGTTAAGGTTTTGACTTTTATGTCTAAGGATTTTAATCTACATGCAATTCATTATGTATGTGTTGTGTAATAAAGGTCAGTCAATTGTCTCAGTACCATTGATTCCTCACTAATCTACAATGCCACCTCTGTTATAAATCAGGTGTCTGTTTATGTATTTATGTAGCATTTTCTTCTTATTATTTAAGAGATAAGATCTCCCTATGTTGCTCAAGCTGCAATGCACATGCATGGTCATAGTCACTGTAGTCACCAAGTCCTGTACTCAAATGATTTTCTTGCCTCAACTTTTAGAGTAGCTGGGAGTACAGACATGCACCACTGGGCTTATCTGGAGGTCTGTTTCTAAATTTCTTGTGCTATTCACTCAAAAGATAATGAGATCACCTCCCAATAAAAAATAAAAAGACAAAGCTGTATTTATTGTTTACTACAGTAATGGAGAGATCTGCTCATCAAGAACAGTCTGAACAGAACAGGTAGTTGATCTTATTTAGGGTTTTGAGAAAGCATGAAGTTCAGGGAACTAATGCACTTTCAGAAATGTAAGTAAATTCACATAAACTGGAGATGCACTGTTGATTCAAATATGACTGTTACTGATATGTGGGGGCTCAAAGCTGGGTTTATTCGAGTAACTTCATTGACTGCCTGACTTTCAGAAGAAAGGAATGCCACTGATTGGTTGGCTTGGAAAAGTGGTTTTGTTTGTTTTTTAAGGCAAGTTAAGGTGACTATTTGAACATGTTAAAACTTGCTCAGATGGCTACTTGTATAAATAACCACAGAATAGTCATTATTTTTCTAAATTTGTGGGAACTTTTAAAAACTGTTCCATTGGTCTATTTGTCTAACTAATATACTGTGTTAATTGTTGTAACTTTATAGTGAGTTTTAATATCTGGTACAAGTGGTTCCACTTTGTTCTTTTTTTTTCAAGAATGTCTTAGATATTCTTATCCATTTCATTTCTGCATAAATTTTAGAAACCACTTTTCAAATTTTATACACATAAACTGCAATCTTGCTTGTATCCTATTAAAGTTTCAGATCAGCTTTAGATAATAAAATTGAGTCTTCTAATCCAAAGGTATTTTTTTTTCATTTGTTGAGGTTTTCCTTCATGTCATTTTTAAAATTTTAGAATTTTCTCCATAGAAATCTTGCATATCTTTTGCTAGCTTTATTAGTTAGATACATCAAATTATTTCATAATAGTATAAATGACATTTATTTCTTAATTGCTTGTTTCTAGTAAGCAAAGTTTTGCAATTGATTTTTATGTTTATTTTTTATTTAGCAAAATTGCTAACTTTTCTTACTCAATTTAGTCATGTACCAATACAAATTTTTTTTTGGATTTTCCATGTATATAGTAATATAATCTGCTTCATTTTTCCCCATTTCTCATCTATTATTTCTCTATTTTTGTCTTATTTCACTAAGTCCTTCAGTACCATGTTGAATACAAGTTGTCGGAGGCAGAATTCTCCTGGCCACATGCTACATTTCCAAGCTTCTTTTTGTAATTACATTTGGGCATGTGACTCAATCCTTGTCAATAAAATGTGGAAAGAAATGTAGCATGCTGCTTTCAGGCCTTAGCTATCAAAGAATTACATGTGATTCTTTTCTCTTTCTAGTTGCTAGATATGGAAAACTCTTAAAAATCTAGGGATGAAAAGTTATAAGAGGGAAGAAGTCTAGATACCTAAATGCCAAATAGATTGCCACCTAATCAGGATACTCACACTGCAGTGTCAAATAAGTAAAAATTAATTTTAAGTCACTTACTCTTTGTACTTTATCTGCTACATCAATTAGAAAGCATTACCTTAATTACATATATTTAGTTCATTAATTTTCAGCATTTCTTTCTTTCTAATAAATACATTCTATTTATTTATTTATTCAAGTTGGAGTCTCACTCTGTCACCTGGGTGGGAGCGCAGAGGAATGCTGACAACCACCACAGCCTCAACCTGCTGGGCTCAGGGGTCCTTCAACCTCAACCTTCCAAGTAGGTGGAACTACAGGCACGCACTACCACACCCAGCTAATTTTTTAATTCAGATAATTATAACAGGATCCTGTTATAGATTGAGTAAGTGGAAGCCCATGTAATTAGGTCTGCTGGTGTAACAGTGGTGGATGCCATGGCTTCTGGGCTATCTGCTCATGCAGCTTATTTGTGCCTTCTGGCCCTGCTTGTGTTTAATCATAGGTATAAAATTCTGTGTAACAATGAACTACCTTTGAAGTCTCGCCAAGTTGCCCAGGCTGTTCTCAAACCCATGAGCTCAGGCAGTCCTCTTGCCTCTGCCTCCCAAAGTGCTGGGATTACAGGCATGAACCACTGCTTCTGGCTACGTACATTTTAATACTAAAATTCTTAAGTACCGCTTTAGTTGCATCCCACAAGTTTTGATAGTTTCATAAAGTATAAATGACATTTATAAATGATAGGTGCTATTGATTTTCTTAGTTCAGAATATTTTCTAATTTCCATATAATTTCTTCTTTCAGTCATATAAAAATGTTTTCTCTCCAAACATGGATATTCTCAATTATCTTTATGGTATTTATTTCTAGCTTAATTATATTGTATTTAGATAACATGTTCTGTATGTTTTTTAATCCTTGAACAATTATTAAAACTTTCTACCCAAATTAAGATTAACCTTTACATAAATAGCTATATTTATGTTTTATATTTAAAAAGAATGAATATTATGCAGCTATTATATGCCATGTTCTGTATATCTTTAAAGTCTAGTTTATGATGCTTAAATATATTCTATACTTACTGAATTTTTGTCTGCTTGATCTACTAACTGCTCAAAAAATTTGTTAAAATTTCTCACTCTGTGCAATTTAAAAATTTCTCTCAGATCTTGAGTCTTTGCTTTACATATTTTAAGCTGTGCCATTCATTAACTGCCTATAAATAAAAATTATGATTTCCTGATAAATTCATACTTGTACCATTATAGAGTGATTTTCTTTTACTCAAGTAATGGTTTGTGTCTAATACTTTGGTATCAATATCATTGTCTTTCAGTTGGTATTTTCATGATTTTCCATTCTTTTCGTTTCAATCTTTTTATATATGTTGGTTACTTATATACTCTTTATACAACCTTAATTGGATTTTTTTGAAATTTAATATGACAACATTTTTTCTTTGGATAATTTACTCCATTTACATTTTAATGTTTTTAGTAGTGTACTTTACTAACTTTTTAGTGGTTATCAAAATTTCACCTGCATCAAAGTCTGCACTTGATTAATAATGCCTTTACTCTTGCTTAAAAATATGACTTTAAAACATTCATTTGCCACATTTCTGACTTCTGTGTTTGTTTTTAGTATATTCTAATTGTCTTTTAAAATTTTAGTGATAATGTATTCTTTTTTTTTATTTTTTTATTTTTAATTTTAAATATGTGGGGTACAATTCAGGGTTAGGTACACAAATGTTCATTATGCAGGTACTCGTCCTAGAACTTTTTCTTTTAATGTTTCCAGGCTCTGGTAAAGATAAATAGACTAGCCATAGGACATGAAATACCTAGACCATTCAGACAGAGCTGCCCATTACAAGCTGGTTTCTATCAGACTGTCCATATCACATAGGCAGGTAGATTCAAAGGTAGTTCATTGTTACACAGAGATTTTATACCTATGATTAAACACAAGCAGGACCAGAGGGCACAAATAAGCTGCATGAGCAGATAGCCCAGAAGCCATGGCATCCACCACTGCTACACCAACAGACATAATTGCATGGGCTTCCACTCACTCAATCCATAACAGGATCCTGTTATGATTATCTGATTTTAAAGGGGAGAGGGTTGAGCTCAATTTATAGGTAGGTTGGCTCCATGGGGGTGTACAAGCTGAAATGGAAAGCAGCTACACTGAAGTCCCACACAACAATAGTCCCGTGAAATCATTGCAGAGAGAAATCTTTCTAATGGACAGAGCTTGAAGTTAGTATACCTAGTTATCAACTTTGCATGGAAAGAAAGTAAACTTGAAAGCTGAACCTCAACTATAACTTCATGCCTTAAGTAGACCAAGTTATGATTTGTTGGAAATTAATTCCATTGTACTCTCTCCTATCTCTGAAAAGGCAAAAATTCATACAGAAAGAAAATGGCACGTCTTCTAGGTATGTTATCTTTTCTTGTCTGTAAGAGTCTTGCCAGCACCACTAATCAAGAACATATGCTTGACTACATAGCATCAGGTCAAGAAGTCATCTTTGCAGCAAATAAACTATAGGAATGAACACATGACCAATGGTCCTATAACTTACTGTATGACCCAAACTGCTGGCAGATGGGTTAACCAAATGGTTTTTGAAGGCATAGCTGATGATATGTTGTGATGTTGGAATGACATCCTCTAGGAAGTGGTGTACAACTAAATGAATGACCATTACAAGGTACCATTCTCAGTAAGTGGAATCCCAGGTTATAGGAACCACAGAGTGAAAGTAAGAGTGACCTCACTTACCATCATTTGTAGTGACACACTTGGGGAATTTGCTCAAGTCTCTGCAATGCTACTGTTTATAATTGTAAAGACCCTCTTTAAACTTAAAGATGGTACTAGTTGACAGAAATAGTAAATAAAGAAAATACCATCTCTCACAGCTTATAATAATTGGGAAGATTGAGAGAGAAAAATTTTAAAATAATAACAACAGTACAATGTACTTTGAAAGCATTGAGAAGCTCCCAAGTTAAATAAACATGTTGTTTCTTTTGTTTTTCTTTTTTACTTTTTTAAAAATTTGGTCAACAAGAATGGAAAAAGGAAATGGTTTAGAAGAGGCAGGAAAGACTTCCAGAAAGAGATGACTAGGTTTTCTTAAAAGAAAAACCTATGACAGATTAAATTTAACAGTTCAACTAAGCAAAGAATGATTTATGAATCAGGCAGCCTCCAGAATGTGACTAGACTCAGAGAAACTCCAGCACAGTCAAGTGGTGGAAGATTATAAACAAAAAAAGGAAAGTGACATATAGACAACGGAAGCAATGTACAGAAACAGCTGAATTGGTTACAGCTGAGCACTTGCCTTATTTGAACCCAGTTTGAACAGGTGTCCACCTTTGATCAGCCAAAACTCAGTGACTAGCACAAGAGTAGGTTAGTCTGTTTACACATCTAGTTAGGTAATGGTTCATTATGTGAAAAGTTATGGAGAAACTTCTAGGTGGATCACACAATATGCAAGAAAAGAGATTTGGGCTAAACTCAATTGAGCAATCTAGTAGGAAAGAACGTTAATCATGGAGATTTGAAGGTGTATGTCATTCGGACAAAAGGCAGAAAAATTTGTATAAAGACAAGGAGATATACAGATTTTTCATTAAGTGAAAGGAAGTTTGAGAGGGAAAGGAATGTGCCAGAAGATTAGGCTGCAGAGGTCTATAAAAGACAAAGAAGAAATCATTAATGCCAAAAATGCCTAGAGGCAATAGGAGGTCATCAAAGGTTTTAATCAGGAGAATGAGGTGATTCCATGTGCACCCAGCAACTGAACTTAAATACCTATTCTTGCATACCAAATCCTCACCTCACTTAGAAAGAAACAAAAAACAAACAAACAAAAGTCCTTTTGATAACAAATTCGTATCTACAAAAGACTTATAAACTTCTGGAGAAATTCCAGTGTAATACTCCAAGTTCAGAACCAACTGTTCTTTATCTTAATTGAGGAAGATTTTTTTAAAAATGAAACAAAACAAAAAAAAGCTTCCCTTTTGAGAGTGTTTTTTTTTTCTTTAACTTTTTTGAGGGAGAGGGAAAGAAGATATCTTTAGATTTATGGAAAATCAGGCTGATTACAGAGGAGAGGACATAATTGCTTCAATAATGAGTTGTCTTAGAAACCAGAATTTCCCTTAAGAAAAGAGGACAAGAGAAGCTACAAGAAAATCTTCCTGTGCTGGAACACTGAAATTCAGTTCTGCAAAGAATCAAAAATTGGGCAAAGCAAGAGCAACTCTTTGCTAACAGAGTCTACTCAGGAAAAAAATTAGACAAATAAATAAATTAGATCACTGACATGCACTTGCTCCCAGTTAAAAGTGACTTTATTTTCTGGGATCATGAAATGTAAAAGAATATTAGCCCAAACATAGCACTTTCTAATTTTATTTGAGATTTTAGATTTTAAGCCCAGAATGCATTAGAAACCTTATTTCATTAAAATATATACATATATACATATGTATTACATATATATCCGTTTTCTACATGCTCTAGCTTTCCTTTGAACATTTAATAAGTGCTATTAATTGATTCTTTCTCTATGCTCGTCTATCACTTTTCACAACCAATGATTGTCTCTGTCATAACTCTCAGGATTGTGAATGTGCTAGTCAGATGGTCGGTTGCAAGAAACGTGGCATTTTAGTCAGAGGGACTTAGAATTCCAACCCTGCCACCTGCTAGTTCCTGGGGCAATGGAACCTCAATAAGTCTCAATGTCCTCATCTGTGAATTGGAGACCTAAGGCCTTAAATGGAATTCCCTTACTGTGTTCCTTTAACAAACAAATGATTCTCAGGCCAATCCAAACATTATAATCACCTGGAGAAGCCTTTTAACAGAACTTTGCCCAAATCTAATCCTCAGAGATTCTGGTTTAATAAAACAGGGCATTACTATTTTTAAAAAAGCTCCTCAAGTGATTCCAATATACAGCCACAGTGGACAGCCATAGCTTTAAACCAAATCATCCCAGCTACAGACCACAGAACAATAAAATGGACATCAGGCCACACTGCTCTGATCTTCAATGCTGACCTAGTTAACAGATCACAGAGGTAGGTTAGAGGTATCTCCGAAGAAAGACCAGGCTCCTTTTTTTTTTTTTTTTTTTGAGTTGGAGTCTCAGTCGGTCTCCCAGACTGGAGTGCAGTGGCCGCTCCCGGCCACCACAGCCTCGCCTGCTGGGCTCGTGATCCTTCCACTTCAGCCTTCCACAGGTTCCTTTTCATCTGTGTCAATTAGTGGCATTAGAATGACCCAGCAACAGGAAGAAGGGAGGAACCCTACTTTAGACAAGCGAAGCTTTATTAACCTGAGAAGAACACACATATTGAAAAAGCATAAGGAAGGAGCTTGATCCGTTTAGCTCCTTATGTGGTGGTAGCACTCCCTGAAGAGCATACAGAAGCCCTAGAACTGCTACTTTTTTTCTTTTTTTTTTGAGTTGGGGTTTCACTCTGTCACCGAGGATGGAGTGCAGTGGCAGGCTCAGGGTCACCCCATCGTGGACCCGCTAGGCTCCGGTGACCCTTCCACCTCATCCTTTCAAGTAGCTGGAACTACGGGTATGCTACCACGCCCAGCTAATTTTTTCATTTATGGTAGAGATGATGGCCAAGTTACCCAGGCTGTTCTTGAACCCATGGACTCAGGCAATCCCCTCACCTCAGCCTCCCAAAGTGCTAGGATTACAGGCTTGAGTCACCACGCCCAGTCGAACTACTACTTTTGAAACCTCACTCCCTTCTGTCTGCAAAGACCCCTGGTAGGAAGATTTTTTTTTTTCTCTCTTGCCTGGAGGCCTGGAATAGCATCTCATATGGAGAATCTCAACTAACATTTTGTGAGTGTTGGCTAGGTGAAAACTCTGCTAAGCTTGTACATAATATCCAGCCCTCCAGTTTCATCTGTAAAGGGGACTCTGCCAGCTTTCAGTGGGATTGAAAGGAAGAGAAGCTAAAGCAGAACCCCTTCTAAGGACTATAGAACAGATTTACTCCTATCTGCCACACACAGAGATCTCTCTGCTAAGAGACACCCTAGGCGAAGTGATTCTTAAACTTTAGCATGCATTATCTAGAAGGCTTACAAATAAACGTATGCAATGTATTAAGCCATAAAGCTGAGCTTAGTACATTTTTAAAGCATAAGTCATATAGATAACATTAAACTAGTATAAAATATAAGTACACAGAAATGCTCACCTAATTAAATATAGACTCCTGAGTCTCGCCCTAGAATTTCTTATTCAGGGGGTCTATGGAGGAGCTCTATAGTCTGAGTTACTGATGAGTTCCTAGGTGATGTTGATGTTGCTGGTCTGGGGACTACTCTCTGATACCTATTTTCTTTTCTTTCTTTCTTTCTTTTTTTTTTTTTTTTTTTGAGTTTGAGTCTCACTGGGTTATCCACGCTGGAGTGCAGTGGCACACTCACGGCCAGCCCAGGGTTGACCTGCTGGTCTCCGGCGATCCTTCCACCTCAGCTTCCAAGTAACCGGAACTACAGGCAGGTGCTACCGCTCCTGGCTAATTTATTTTTATTTTTTAAAATTTTGTTGTAGAGACGACGTCTTGCAAGTTCCCCGGGCTAGTCTCGAACCCGCCGGCTCAGACAATTCACTCGCCTCGGCGTCCCAAAGTACTGTGATTACAGGATGAGCCACTGGGCCCATTTTGATATCTATTTTGAAGGGCACTCACGGTGGAGCTTTCTCCAATAGGTTATCAAGAATCGGATATATTTGCCCTCAAATCTTTTTATGCTCTTCTTCTTTTTAATGTAGTTTAATTAAATATAAGTAACTAATAAAATACAAAATACAGGTGTAAATAGAATTTTTTTTGTTTTCCTTCGAAAGCTAAGTAGAATATTTTGAAAATGCCCCAAAGGAGTCCTGCTTCTTTTAAATTAAATTATATTTTATTATAGATATGTGGGGTACCAGTAAGGATTAATTACACAAGTAGGCCTCCAACTGGTCCTCAGGAATGTTGCTTTAAAAAAGAAAAAGCTGGCCGGGCTTGGTGGCTCAGCCTGTAATCCCAGCGCTTTGGGAGGCCGAGGTGAGTGGATTGCCTGAGCCCGCGGGTTCAAGACCCGCCTGGGCAACTTGGCAAGACCTCATCTCTATAATTAATCAAAAAATCAGCCGGGCGTGGTAGACACCTGTTGTTCCTGCTACTTGGAAGACAGAGACGGAAGGATCGCTGGAGCCCAGCAGGTCGAGGCTGCGGTGGCCGGGAGCTGCCACTGCACTCCAGTCTGGGCGACAGAGTGAGACTCCAACTCAAAAAAAAAAAAAGTGCTGTCAGTTTAGTTGCCTGTCAGGTGAGAAGACTGGGAGATTAAGGGAATGGGGGGTAGGAGAGAGAACTATAAAACTTTTTAACTTCTGCATGCAGGATACTTCACAAATCCTTTATTATATATATTGCTCTTTTTGAAATTCATTGAAACTGGAAAATGTCTTGGCACTACATCAAAGTATTTTCAATTCATTGTATATGTACATACTTTAAATTTTAAAAAGTGTTCCTGAAACATCTTCTAAAAAGGTATGTATCATTTTTTATTCTCTTTAATTCATATATTTTCTTCATTCTTTATTATTATACATATATATTAGTTCATAAATCAACTGACTCCTTATGAATGCCTGTAAATACTGAACTTAGAACTTACTATTTATTTGCCCACAAAGGAACTATGAAGTTTTGTTTTTTAAATATTAGTAAATAAAAATAAATGAACAAATTAATTTGGGTCATATGAAAGAAAGAGTTCTACAGCAAAAGAGAGAAAAAAGTCTTATTTTGAGAACTTGGAAGAAAACACTTTTACACACACATACAAGCAATAACACATCTGGATACATCATGAATAATGTTACATAGAATTTTTTTTTGTAAATTCCTTTTGCCTCTTTTACCTAACATCTAATTTGATGAAAGCTCTTAACATTTCTGGATGCTATAATTTTGTATTTGTTTAATATAATGCAGTTTCTCCTATTTAAAGTTTTATTATTGTTATAAATGGTCCTTGAAAACTTCAGAGAGCATTTTCTTTTTTGTATTCAAAGTTAGACGTCTATCTAATAATTAATTATCTGGTACCTAATTTATATTATAGACTTACAATGTCACATTACAGTCTTCCATTGCCATTATTTTCTGTTCTAGTTGAAAAACCTCCTGGTAATTCTTAAAGAACAAGCTGACACATTTCTTCTTCCTTGAGCTCCTCTTCTAGAACTTACTTTTAATTTAGTACTCATTTATGCAATATTTCAAATATTTATATTGCATACATACATCTATACCTTATGGAAAACCAAGTCTTATCTTCTTTTAGCAAGCTTTTCTCTAAAGTTTTTTTAGAAAAAAAAGTCAAGCTGGGCATGGTGGCTCACACCTATAATCCCAGAGCTTTGGGAAGCCAAGGTGAGAGGATTGCTTGAGCCTGTGGGTTTGAGACTAACCTGGGCAACTTAACAAGACCTCATCTCTACAATAAAAAAATAAAAAATAAAAAAATAACTAGCTGGGCATGGTGGTGCATGCCTATAGTTCCAGCTACTTGGAAGGCTGAGGTGGAGGGATTACCTGAGCCCAGCGGGTTGAGGCTGCAGTGGCCGTGAGCATGCCACTACACTCCAACCTGGGCAACGGAGTGAGACTCCAGCTCAAAAAAAAAAAAGTTTAAAAGTCAAGTCGTTTTAAAAACTATATATTATAGTTTTATAGCTATTACTAAATAGGTATATAAAACTCTACTAGTTATTAGAGCATATTGTAAAGCTACAAGTGATATTAACACAAGAATAAATATTTAAGTGGAACAGAATAAATATTTAAATGGAACAGAATAAATATTTAAGTGGAACAGAATAGGCTGGCCACATACCCCATTATGGATAGGAATATTTTCTTTTAAAAGAGAAGTGTTAAAATCACAAGTAGGGAGTGTATTTATCAATACATAAAGTAGGAAATACTGGTTGCCATTTGGATAAATATAAGTTAGATTTGTATCTAATACTGTACATGCTTTATTTATAGACTTAAACCACTAAAATTTTGTAATCATGAGTAAATATATGGACAGGAGCACATGTTCCAAACTTACCAGTGATAGAAAATGCACTTTCAAGAACTTACATAAAGAAATATATAATAAGTGATGACCAATATACCATTACCTTTTTAAATAGATTATTTTTATATGATTAAAAATTTTAAAACTACCATCAACAAATAAGAATAAAATAAACTGGGAAAAACAGTTGCTAAAAATTTGACACAGACAAATACCTGTCCTTAAAAGACTAGGAAAATCAGTAAGAAAAAATTGCCCCAAGATAATTAGGTAAACACAAACAAAAGAGGAAACAAAGTTCACTCACAAACATGAAAATAACTCACAAGTAGTAGAAAAAGACAAAATAATGAGATAATTTTTAACTACCAAATTTTTAAAGAAGTAATGAAAATACATAATACTATTTAGTGTGTGGCGAAATAGACACTCTCATCTATTACTGTTTGAACTCTTCAAGATGCAATTTTCATTTATGTATAAAAATATTTATTCATAACCCTTAACATTTGGGAAAATTATCCTAGGTAAGCATATTTATGAAGAAAAACCTGCAGGCGCACCAGAAATTGATGTCCCCTTTTCTTTGGGTGGAGATGTTACTATGAAGTGACTTCCCAGTCTCTTTTGCAGTTAGATGTAGCCATATGTCCAAGTTGCAGCAAATGGAATGGGGGCAGAAATAATATAAGATACTCCCAGGACTGACCAGATTCTCTGGGGTCAAAGCTTCAATTTCCATTACTGGTGCATAATCTTGAGCAAGTTACATAACACTGTGTGCCTCAATTTCCTCTGAGTTTTATAATAGTGCCTATCTCTTAGGTTTAAGAGTTCAAAATAATTGAATATATACTCAATTCTTAAATGGATTTCAGGAGATCAGTATTCAGAGAAGTTTAAGCATCACCAAATCCATCAAGAATACCAACAGGGGCCGGGCTCCATGGCTCAGCCTCTAATCCCAGCACTTTGGGAGGCCAAGGCGAGTGGATTGCCTGAGCCCGCGGGTTTAAGACCAGCCTGGGAAACTTGGCAAGACCTCGTCTCTACAATAAATAAAAAGTTAGCCAGGCATGGTAGCGTGTGCCTGTAGTTCCAGGTACTTGGAAGGCTGGAAAGACAGCCAGAGCCCAGCAGGTTGACGCTGGGGTGGCCGTGAGTGATACACTGTACTCCAGCCTGGGCCATGGAGTGGAATGAGACTCCAACTCAAAAAAAAAAGAATACCAACATAGGGTTCATTCTAGAACAGATGCTGCTGTTTGTCCTAGTTTATAGGATGGGCCATGAATCCCTGATCCTGAAAAGTCAGGAGAGCAGTGTAAGATCATAGGAGGTGCTCACAGTGGCATGGAGCTTGTGCTATGATCCAGCAAACCCTCCCAAGTTCATCTGGTCACCAGAGACCTGGGAAGACCAAACACCTTAACCCCTTTAGAAAATCAAAAGAAGAGTCATCTGGTTGCAGGTTTTCAGGAAGTTTGAATATGAACCTGGTAAGGTCCCTGAAGATAAACTGTTATTTATACAAGTAAAGATCTGTGGCTAGAAAATATATTTTTAAAAATTACTTAACCACTTATACAGAACTTAAGTATTATTCTGATAATTCTACAAGCATCAACCCACTTACTCTTCATAACAAACACTGAGAAATATTCTGTTACTCACATTTTACTGATGAGCTTAGGTAGCTTGCTCACACACAGGTAGTATGAGACCAGAATCAAACCCAAACAACATGATTCTGGTCTGTTCTCTGAGCTACTAAGCTTTGCTGCATCTCCCACTCTACCGAGGGAGAGATGCCCATTGTTATTTTTAATACTGCTTCATAGTAGTATAGCATAATTTTAAATTTACATAGAACAGTCACAGTGATTAAACATAGATTTTTCCCATAGTCCCAGGAGGCAGATAAGACTGGTATTAACTCTCATTTCACATACAAAGAAATTGAGGCTCAGAGAATCAAAATAGCATTTAGAGGAACACATAGTTGAAATTCAGGTCCTGATTATTTGACTACTAACCCACTGTTCTTTTCTTCACCCCACACTAGTTTTCTCAGTTCTCTATTTTTCCCTCAGGGAGAATTAAAATAATTTTTTTTTCTTTTCATTCTCTCCAATGTTGGCAGAGTGATTAAATCAAAGAGATTAACCTTTTTTTTTCTTTCTAAACCAGAAAGTTAAGCAATTCTCAAAATTACTAGGAATGCTTGATTCCAATCTTTCAGGTAACCCATTTACTTATTAAGAGTCATGAGGGCTTTTGAAGCTCGACACAATTGTACAGGATGACTGGGTAGAACATGGCAGTCCCCTTTCTCCCTTCATCTTCAGCCAGCATGTTGGATTGCTCCCTTGCCAGCTAGTGAGGCAGGCATGTTGGGACACTGTATTGGCAGTAATGAAAAAATCTGGTAGAGGAAACCCTGTGGCTGCAAGAAGGGGATCTGGGTTCAAGTCCCATGTGAACTCACAATTCACTGGGAGAACCTCAACAAATCAGCACTATAGGTCTGAGCCTTCTCATCTGTTGAGTAGGAATATTTGACTAGTGTGGTGTTACGATATAGATATTGGTCTTTGTCCACAATTCCTGCTCTTAACTCCTTTAGCCCTTGTTACAGTCTTTTGTTATAATGTTGGTGTGCTTTAGAGCTCAGGAGCAGGTCTCAGAAAACAGAATTTCTCTCTCTGACCTTCTCCTGGCCTCCTTTCACCTGCCCAAGGCAGGACATTAATCTGATTGTGGGTCAAACGACCTTCATTCCAGAAAGAGTCTTGTCCTATACCCCAGAAAAAAGAATTCTGCACACAAAGGCCAAAAAAAAAAGTCTGAACAGGACTTGCTGTGTGTAGATCATGTGCTTTTTGTCCAATCACATTTCTACATGGTTGTCGATTGTGTCTATGTAATGAAGTCTCTATAAAAAACCCCCAAAAAGACAGGATTTGGAGAGCTTCCAGAAGGCTGAACACATGGAGGTTCCTGAAGGATGGCAGGCCCAGAGAAGCATCGAAGTTTCATGTTCCTTTCCCCATACCTTACCCTATGCGTCTCTTCAACTTTATTCTTTATAATAATCTTTATAATAAAGCAGTAAACATGTTTCCCTGAATTCTGTGAGCCGCTACAACAAATTAGTCAAACCCAAAGGAGGAGGGGTTATGGGAACCCCAATCGAAACCAATTTGTTAGAAGTTCTGGTAGCCTGGACTTGCGACTGGTGTCTGGGGAAAGAGGAGTGTGGTCCTGTGGTATTTGACACTATCTCTAGGTAGATAGTGTTGGAACTGAATTAGAGGGTGTCCACATGGTGTTTACTGCTTGGTGTGTGGGGAAATCCCCCACATTTGGTCACAGAAATCTTATTCTGTGTTGGTGCTTATTATGGTGGTGTGAGAGCAGAAGGAAAGAAAGTTTGAAAGAGTGTTTCCCCAAAACAACTAGGTAATTGCTGAAGTCTTTCCCAACTTCTCTTCTTTAGTGGTCTGAGCTTTTTCTTTGTGCACGTGATTTTGAACAAGTTGGGCCTCAGTTTCCTCATTAGTAAACGAGAACTATTAATGTTTTTCCTGATTATCTCTCTGGATTGATAAATGCATCAAAGAGGATACTAAATACAAAAGACTTTAAATATCAAATATGCTTTATAATTTGCAAATACTTGCTATCATTAACTAATTAGAAAAATGTTTATTAAGATTTCAGTAAGTGAAAAAAATTGCTACTCATCTTCATAAAGCCCTTAATGAGTTAAATGTTTGGACATCTGGTGAAATACTATCCTCAGCTGTTTAAGTGACATCTTCTTAGGTCAAATTTCTCTCCTCTCTTCAGTCCATCTGCTCACAGCTTGTCATGATAAACACTTCTGAGTTATAAAGCAAGGAGTACACAGCAACAAGAAAGGGACAGCAACTTGGATCTTGACTAGACAATAATATCTGAGCAAAAACAACACCCAGTCATCTACTGTTCATTGCTCCAACCCTATCCCACACTGGCTCTTCAACTCTGTCCCCACCCTTCTCTGCCTTGTGTGTCTGTTGCAGCCACATGCCAGGTGGGAGACAATCTGAAGGTAGGAAATCAAAGCCACCCATGAGTGACTGGAGAGAAGTGACAGGCCAATGGATAAACATAATGCCAGGTGGAAAATCTAGGTGTCACTTATCCTTGGTTCAACTAAAGTAGAATGTGTTGTGTGATTGGTACCCCTTAGAATAGAATCATTTTAATGTAGTGTCCTAGGGATCAGGGCACTTGGCTTATATAGGTACTGCACCAATTTGTTTGGAGATTTCAGCAAAAATTTCTGAATATTCAGCCTCAGTTATGTCATTTGCAAAATGAGGTGGTAATTGGTAGTAGTTATTAACACCCACATCATTGTTATCATTAGGCTTAAATTTAAAAAGACAGTCGGTGACAGTTTGGCATATTGTGGTTAGTAACATTTTTTTATTGATTTTGAATCTACTATACTGGACAGAGATCTATACTAAGAAACCCTTGATTGCCCGACTGAAAGGACTTTGGTCTTTCAGTTCTCTAGGAGTGATCTGAAGTTTTCAGAGCAAGAGAATGCACTCCTCAAAATTGGGATTAATATTGTTGGCTGTTTCCTCTGATAGAAAATAAGGGGATTATGTAGATATTATGTAAATTCCCTCCTTGCTCTGATGTTCTGAGTTCATGTTCTGCTCCCTTGAATGTCTGATTACATTTAAAGTCAAAAAGTTATTTCATCTCATATACATTCTGTGTCAATATGCACATTCCCAATAGCCACTTTCTCTAGCCCTGAAGTCACTAACTTCAAAATGACCTCAGTAACAATTTAAAAGATTATGATGTATTTATACAATGCTAATAGTGGTTATATCTTAATGGCGTAATTTTAGATGATACATTTGTTAAAATTACCCTTCACTACAGTTCTGTATTCATCTTTCATGAACATGAATAGCTTATGTAACAAAAAGAATAAAAAAGAGAGTTGTCCAACCCAGGAGGAAAGAAAGAAATGATGTTAACAAGAATCACCGCATAAGATAGAAATTGACTCAGCACTTACCACGTTTGATTCAAAAAATGTAATTTTGCCAACCAATGCATTCTTTCTCAATAAAAGTCATCTGTTTCCTCTCACTGGAAGAAAAAATAAAGTTTGTTCTATAACAATTCCTAAAAGAACCTGCATCTATTTCTTTGGCTTAACTCAAGCATCACATTTTACTCCTCCATCTGACCTACAAATATCACAATGTAACCCCCATGTGAACACAATGTTAGGACACACAAATTTTAAAAAAAACCTTTTATTTCAAGGATACAATGTATTAGAAATTATCACACACTTCCGAAGAATAAATGGGCAAATCTGCTTTGAAAAAGAAACAGTTTGATTAGTTATTACTCTTAAGGTGTGATGACATAATGTAGGATCCAGCATTTTCACACCTAGATGAAGCTCTGCAACATATGCAAATATTGGTGTGTGCAACTAGTAGCTACATACTGTTTGTAATGGAAATGAATTAGCCAGAAACAACTCAAACAAATGTGCAAATGAACTATGGCTACATGGATTAATATTAATGAATTTCAAAATGCTGAATAGAAAACAAGTCACAAAACACCACATCTAATATAATATAATATAATATAATACAATACAATACAATACAATATAATATAATAATATAATATAATATAATTACATTTATATAATGGTCAAAACCATATATTGCTTAGGGACACATATATCCCTAAACTATAAGAGAAGCAAGAAAATAAATAATAATTAACATTCAAAATAGTTACTTTTGGGAGTGGCAGAATGAGATAATTTAAAAGATGAAGGACATTTGGAGAACTTCAAAAGTATTAGGAATTTGATGGATATAAAAGTAATAATTATATTATTGTTCTTCAAATCATATAAACATATATGGTATTTATATGTATGACAACATTTCAAGCAAAATAAATGAAATTATGTGCACAAAAATGGAACAAATACTCCCTCAAAATCAGTCTTTTCTTCAAAATTCAAATAAAACATTTCTTGCTACATGAAGTCTCTCCTGACCTCACTGATACTTTCTTTCTCTTTTGATTGCTCCTCCTACATTTTTGTTTGTTTGCTTTACTTCCATTTCTACTTTATGTGAATATAGTTGAGGTAAAGTTCATATCTCCGGGCGACTGCCAGTATCTAGAGTGTAGAATCTGTGACTCATTACCTCTGCTTCACCCCATTGGGACTTGCTATCAAGTGTTTTGAGCTTAAATTCTGGTTTTATGGATTAAAACTTTTGAGCCTTCAAGCATAAATTTCTACTTGTATGAAAACAAGTTTGTATGAAAACCTATTAGGATTCCAGTCAGGATTTTCTGAAAAAATTACTGACATGATTTTTTTAAATGACATTTTGTAGTATCATGTAAAGTTATATTTGAGTCCTTTTACGTAGTATATTCTTAAGAAATATTCAAATGATTTTGACACAGTCTTAGTTTGTTGTGATTAAGGGACCTAATCAAGGTGAAACAAGCTGTGTGTTGTGGCTCACATCTGTTATCCCAGCATTTTGAGTGCCTGAGGCAGGAAGATTACTTGAGTCCAGGAGTTCAAGATCAGCCTGGGCAACACAGCAAGGCTCTGTCTCTACAAAAAATAAAAAACTTAACCGGGCAATGTGGTGCATGCCTCTAGTCTCAGGTACATGCCTCTAGAGATGGAGGTGGGAGGATTGTTTGAGCCCAAGAGTTCAAGGTTGCAGTGATCAATGATTGTGCCACTGTACGCATGCCACTGTTCAGCCTGGGCAACAGAGTAAGACCCTACCTTAAAAAAAACAAAGTGTGAAATGACTGTTTCAGGGAAGGAAGATACTCCGACATACTAATGGGACCAACTCAACCCACTCAAGAATATGGTCTTCACTAAAAAAGGTAGAAGAGAACTTTCTCTTTTTTAATGTGTTAAATTTCTTTTTAAAAAATTATTTTATTTTAGAGATGTGGGATACAATTCAGGATTGGGTACATGTACAGATGAAGTCTGGGCCTCCCATTGGTCCCCACTTTGCCTGATTTAGGATCAGGTACCCTTATTGATGCTATGTGCCCCCACCCTCTTCCCCTGGCAATGTCCTGCTACTGCCAATCCCCTTCTTGTAGTATTATGATAAAAGTTCAGGGTCCACTTATGAATGAGAACATGTGGTACTAAGTTCTTTGTTTCTGTGATAGATCACTGAGTACAATAGACTCTGAATCCATCCAAATTGATGTGACGTTCATAATTTTGTCCTTCCTTATGGCTGCATAATATTCCATCATGTGGCATTCTACCTTTTGAGCTACAACAGGCTGTTGATCCCTTAGCTTTCCAACTCCTTTTGAGGGAGGAACTGAGAAAGGCCACCAAACTTTGTAGAGTATCCTCTAAGAAGCAGAGGAGAGCAGCTATGACATCAATGAATAGTGCATGACTGATTTGATAGTAATTAAAATTAATGGAGCCTGTTTTTACTTTGAAATGAAATCATTAGTTGTCTATACTTCCTAGAAAATATAAAATTAGATATTTTGGACTCTATTCTAGACAATAGTGAAGTTAGAAGAATTTAAAATTTTACTTTCAGTTATGTTAAAAATACTTTACAATATGTTCTAAAGGTATCACTTTTTCTGAAAAAAATTTAAAGATAATATATGCAGAAAATATTTTTTATTTTGGATATATGTATGTTAAAATGCCTACTTTAATTAGCGTTTTTTATTTCCAAAGTTTTTCAGGACATATTGTTTTATTTAAACATCTGTGAAGTGAATATTATAATTCCCACTCTATGCAAGATAGATTGGAGGTGTAGATAGTAAATGACAGAGTCAGTTTCAAACCTAATTTTACTGAATCTTGGTCCATGTTATCACATTTGCTACCCATTTACTTTCAACATTTACCTTGGATAGATCACCTCTTTTCTTTAAGACTCAGGCATTTTCTTCAAATTTAAAAACTATACCTAGCACTTAGTAGGCATACAGTATATAACCTTTGAATACATTAACTTATTTCTTCATTCAACATCTTCAATGACCTACTTGTGCTAAGCATTCACACGAAGCAATAGACTGTTCCTGTCTTCACAGACAGCAAAATTTTCATCCTTTTTGTGCATCTGCTATGAGCAAGAAACCACTCAGACTATTAAAACTTAAAAGGTAAGGGATGAATTTTGGCTCTTCACCTAGAAAGTGGGCCCTTTGATTTATTTAATTCTACAAAGGAGAGGCTACCAGCTTAGCAAAAAACAAAAAACCAACAAAATATATATATATGGCATTCATGTTGTTTTTTCTTAATTGTGGTTATTTTTAAATGGAAACTGAAATGTCTTATTCATCTTTTTTATCTCAGCGTATCTACCACCATGTCTGACATATATTCTGAAGAAGTTGAAGTCTTGCCATCCTCAGACAATGGTCAAGGTAGAAAAGTAAAACAAGGAAATAGAACTGTGTGTGTGTGTGTGTGTGTGTGTGTGTGTGTGTGTGTGTGTGTGTTTAGTAAACTCTTTATTCTGAAGTAATTATAGATTTAAAGAAAAATTGCAAAGATAGTGTATAGAATACCTATGTACTTCTCACTCAGCTTCTTCTAATGGTTCTATCTTACATATTTGTCAAAACTAAAAAACAAAAAATAATAATTCATGACTATTAATTAAGCTTCAGACTTTATATGTATTTCACTGGTTTTTCCACTAATATCCTTGTTTTACTCCAGAATCTAATCTAAGATACCATACTGAGTTTAGGAATTTCTTGTTTATAGAAATGATTTTTATAATGTAAAAGAAACTTACATTATATCAGTCCTTTTGAGGTACTGAGGAATGTTTATCAACCCAAAATAGCAGTGGACACACACACACACACACACACACACACACACACACACATACACACACAAAGCTTTCATAGAATAGCATAGGAAGACAGTGGCCTGGTCTCAGCTGTACCTGACAAAGCTTTTTAAAAAAAGCCTTTGCGTTATATGTTGTGAGACATACTTGCATGTTCTTTCTCAGTAAATCTGCATGTGACTAAATAAACATGTAAGCATATGGTTATTTAACAGTTTATTTTATCAACTGGTTTTCACAAGGTACCAGGAACACACAATGGAGAAAGGGCAATATCCTCAATAAATGATATTGAAAAAGCTGTATATCCATATGCAGGATGAAATCCGACTCTTATAGTATATACAAAAATTATCTCAAAATGAATTACAGACTTAAATATAAGACCTGAAACTATAACTACTGAAAGAAAACACGGGGGGAAGCTCCGTAACATTGGTCTGGGCAATGATATTTTGGACATGACTCTGGACACTCAAGCAACAAAAGCAGATATAGACAAATAGTATTGCATCAAACTGAAAATCTTCTGCACACCAAAGGAAACAATTGAAAAAGTGAAGACACAACCCACAGAATGAAAAAAAAAATGTTTGCAAATTATATATCTGATGAGAGGTTAATATAAAAAATATATAAGGAACTCAATTCTATTGAAAGAAAACAATCCAATTTAAAAATGAGCAAAGGACCTGAGCATTTCTCAAAGAAGACATACGAATGGCAAAAAGGTACACTAAAAAATACTCAGCATCGCTAATCATCAGGGCACTGCAAATTAAAACAACAGTTAAATATTACCTCACATCTGTTAAAATGACTTGTATCAAAAATATGAAAAATAATGAGTTTTGGATAGGATGCAGAGAAAAAGAAACTGTTACACATTGTTGGTGGGAATGTAAATTATTACAGCCATTATGAAAGTTTGTATAGAGGTTCTTCAAATTAAAAATAGAACTACAACTGTATATCTATAACTAACACTGTATATCCCACTTCTGGGTGTATATTCAAGTAGTATAAAGTCAATATATTCAAAGGACAGCTATTCATTGCAACATTATTCACAATAGCCAAAATATGAAATCAATCTGTGTCCATCAAGGGATGACTGGATAATGGAAATGTGGTTTGTATACACAATGAAATGTTATTTAATTTTAAAATAAAGGGGAAATCCTGTCATTTGTAACAACATGGATGAATCTGAAGATTGTAATATTAAGTAAAATAAGCCAAACACAGCAAGACAAATGCCACATGATCTCACTTAAGTGTAGAACCTAATAAAGTTGAGCTTATAAAGCAGAGAATAGAGAAATGGTTACTGGATCCTGGAAGTGAGGAGGCAGGAAATGGGGAGATGTTGAACAGTGTCCAAAGTTCCAGATGGACAGAAGGAATCGGTTTTGAGATCTATTATACAGTAAAGCAACTATAGTCATTAATACTGTATTCTATTTCAAAAGAGATGAAACTGAATTTCAAATATCTCACCATAAAAAGTGATAGATCTGTTAATCATTCCACATTGTATACACAAACCAAAACATCACATTGTACCCCATAAATGTTTAAAAGTATAATTTGTCAATCAAAAGTAATATTAATAATTAACTTAAAAATTCCTTCTAAATATTCATTCTTTTCTTGAATATAAAATAATACAAAAAGTCACCTTCCATACACCGACCATACTACAAATACTCCCTCACAAAGGAGCCTGAAACCAGCTTCCTGGTCAACAGTAACCAGAACACCAGAATTCTCTTACCCTGGAAAGAGATTCTATAGAAATAACAGGATGAACATTTTTTTTTAAATGGCAAACTAGTAATAACAAAAAGAATAGAAAAATATGGGAGATTTAAACAAATTTCTGAGATGTTAAATCTTATAGAGAGTTAGAACATAGCAAAGTCTCTGTCCATGGTAAGTGTGGGAGACAGTTTTCATGGAAGAAGCCAGAAATTTCAAGGCCAGAAGATTCAGAAATTAGAACTGTCTTCTTAATTAATTAGAGTCTGAACTTTAGTCAAAAAATTGCAAGTAAGCCGGACTCGGTGGCTCAGCCTGTAATCCCATGCTTTGGGAGGCTGAGGTGAGTGAATGGCCTGAGCCCGCAGGTTCGAGACCCGCCTGGGCAACTTGGCGAGACCTCATCTCCACAATAAATCAAAAATTAGCTGGGCGTGGTAGCGCGCGCCTGTAGTTCCAGCTATTTGGAAGGCTGAGGGGGAAGGATCGCTGGAGCCCAGCAGGTCGAGGCTCTGGTGACCGAGAGCGGCCTCTGCACTCCAGTCTGGTTACAGAGTGAGACTCCAACTCAAAAAAAAAAAAAAAGAGAGAGAGAAAAGGAAAGAAAAGAAAAAAAAAATTGCAAGTAATTTTTGGAAAAAAAAAAAAAAGAATCCCTGGAATGGCTAAGACTTCAATATGAAGCCTTAAAAAGAATTATGTGGGAAAATTGTGCTGACATAAGTGAATATCTAACGAATATTGTTTGTATCTGGTGGAGAGAGGGAAAACTACAGAATAGGTTCAATGCAATAACATGTTAATACAAAATACATTTCTATTTCTACAGATATGAATGTATACAGAACTTTAGGGAATAGAACTGGAACAGCCAACAGTGTTGATGGAAATGGTAAAGGGGAACTCAAGCTGTGCTGCAATGTTTTTGTTTTCCTACTCCTCCCCCTGAAATTCTATTACCCTCCTCAAAGATCATGTTTTCCCTGAAGTTAACATATATCTTTTCCATTATATGTTCATACACTGTATATATATGTATATACAAATGCCACTTTGCATCAATTTTTTAAAGTTTTAGATGACATTAAACTTTATGTACCCAACTGTATCTTATTTTTACCTTCAACATTTGTGTTTTGATATTTATTCATCTTGATACATGAAGATCAAGGTCATTTGTTTTAGTTGCTGTCTAGAATTTTGCTGTGTTTATATATCCATTTTCCTGTGAAGGTCACTTAACGTATTCCTAGTCTAAATAACTCTGAATAACAATCATTCTTGTAGATAGTTCTTCAAGAAGATATGTGGCAGTTTCTCTAAAGATTATTTCCAGAAATGGAATTTCTGAGTCATAAGATATGGTGTGTTCAAATTTGCTTGATATTGTCAAATTGTGTTCCCAAGTGATTTTTTCTAATTTACTCTTCTATTTACAATATATTAACTTTCTTTTTACCATTTCCTCACAAACTCTTGATATTTTCCAAATTTATAAGTTGTTAATCTAATGAATGTGAATGGCATTTATTTATGATTTTAGTAAATATTTATTTGATTACTATAGGGGCTTCATATATTAATCAACCTCTCAGATTTCCCTTTCTTTGAAATTCCTGTCTGTAACTACTACCCATATTTCTATTAGGCTATTTGACATTTTCTCATTATTTTTAGAAGGATTCAAAATAAATATTGGACATTTAACTTCTGTCATTATTATTTATTTGAGTAGAAGGAATCTTCCTCCACTTGTTTACTTAATCTTAAATTCACAGTGTTCTATCATAAAGAAGTTTTAAATTTTAATGCAGTCAAAATTGTCAATATTATTCTTTTATAATTTATGCTTTAGGGAATTATTTATGAAATTATTTCTAATGCCAGTGCCACTAACACATAATCCTGTTTTTTCTAAAATGTTTAAAGTTTTGAGTTTCATATTTTAATAAATATATATTTTTATATTACCTCTGTAATTAACAATGAATACCATTTTAAATGAACTAAAAAGAAACCAATTACTGTTGATGTTTATTTTAGACACAGGGCCTCTCCCTGTTGCCCAGGCTGGAGTACAGTGTCCAGATCACAGTTCACTGCAACCTCAAACTACTGGGCTCAAAAGATCTTCCCACCTTGGCCTCCAGAGTAGATAGAACTACAGGCGTGTGCCACCACACCCAGACCCAACTACTGTTAACATTTATTTTACTTACTTCCAGTTTCATTTCTATACCTATGTCTTATTATTATATGTGAAATAATATACTATCTATATTTTCATACATTTTAATGGCACTTAATAACATTTTTTAAAAATTCATGTAATAGCAGAAAGAGGAGTAGAATCCAGAGATGCAAGAATTGAGGCAAGAACTTGCATGAAAATTTTCTTTTACGCTATATATTTGTGATGCATGCAACCCAAACCAAGAGAACCTGTTAGCCCCTTTTGTTTTTGCATAATCTTATGTGTGCCTCCAACTGTGAAACTTATGTAGTTTCCTAATATTTGGTATTCACTTACCTATCTTCTCCTCCAAACCATGAGCTTTTGTAGGTCAAAGATAAAATTTACTAATCTTTGTGTCACTAATTGGAATTAGTAAATATTGGATGTGAAAGAAATGTGAAAGAGAAGGTAGTTGGGTGGGCATTTAACTAGGAGTGAGGAGAACTAAATTCTACTTTAGCAAGTATTTAGTTATGTCCCTTTGGGCATATTTCTCTTAGACTCAGTCTCTTCATCTGCTAGTTGAGTGGAGGGGGCTAGATGATCTAAAAGTTTCCTACTTCATATTCCAAATTCTGATTCTTTTTTAAAAAGTATTTAATAGTAGCAATAAGTATTCTTTAAAATATTCATATTACGTGATCCTATTAAGTAACCCAGGCTTTCAACAACCTATGACATCTAACACTAACAGGTGTTTACTGAAATATAAATGGTACTTGTGGTCCCTTAAGACTGCCAATTTTTCAGTAGATGTCCCTGCAGGTTTGGATGGATGAGCTGTTTTCTGGTAAGTAGCCATCACAATACCAGAGTGTGAGCTTAATGTAAGATACTCATTGGCGTTCTCTTACAACCGCGATTTCTGGCAGGATATGGGGCCATGTCATTTCCTGGCTAGTTTTGTCTTTCCATCCCCCCATGGACTACAAGGATAAAGAGTTTGTGATTACATCTCCCTCTAGTGACTAAAGTCTTCTCATGGTGCACAGTCAACTGTGGCACATGAGCAAGAATATTTGACTAGAAAAAAACTTAAAATATAATGTATGAATCCTTTGATTATTCAAGGAACACTCTGCTGCCATTACTCTGTCAGAGAAGTAAAGTTCATCATGTGCTCCACTTTGCATTCAGAGAACTAATAATGCTCAGAAGGCATTTTTAGTGTGTCCAAGGACCAAACAGTTAGGTGTCTGCCCCATGATTATAATGCACTGGACCAACCATCTCTCAAAATCAATTAATTATCAACATATGATAAAATAACCTCCAGTGCAAATATACAGGAAAATAACCCCTCATTTACACATTTTATGTATAATCATCCGAAAACTGGTTCTGGTTGAAACAGCCATGGAATTTTTTTTTTTTTTTAACTGAGGATAGACATCAAGAATTCGAACTTTCAACCTAATAATCACATTCATAGAAGAAATTGATAATAATAATTAGTTAGTCAAGGAAAACTCAGTGGCAAGTCCTCTCACTTAAAGTCAATAATAGGTTCTTGGAAACCATGAAATGACATAAAACATGTCCTTAAATAGCGTCATTTTGTTCAAAGTGATTTTATTATAAGGTTAAAGAGAAAAACATATTGATTCTATTATATGTCATTTTGCTTACAGTTGAAGTTTATAAGAACCTATCAATGACATTAAATAAGGACTTACTGTACTTGGAAAGTAAGATAGGCCAATAACTTACTTTCCAAATGCTGATAGAAATTATACCATCTCTTTTTTGTGGTACTTTCACTGTCTCTTCTTCTACAATGTACATTGTGGTTCAAGAAGAAGTGTTAGGCAAACAAACAGTCACTGGTCCAGAAAAAATTAGAAGAAAATCTCCCTTGCATTGACATAGAACTCTCTTGAGTCTCCTTAAATAAGGGGCTAAGCTGGGGATATCATCTCTAGACTAACCTCAGGAAGACTTACCTTTTAACCAAATGCCCTAATCCTCTGTAATAAGTAAAACTTCAGATCCTGCACCTTAAAGAAATTATTTGCAGTTACAAATGTATTCATTTCACCAGCCTTCTTTTGATTAAAGCTGTCATACCTGAAACAGAAGTTAGTAACTAGATTTAGGGGAAGGAATTTCACCAGATCACTGGGAAGTCCCTGTGGTTAAGTTTCATTTCTCACTTCATTTCATGAAGATCTTAAGACAGATGGACCTGTCATTTCAAACCAGCATCGTCAGTTTTTTTCACCCTTGACCTTGCAGTTGCAAGAGTCAAGTCTGCAATTTTTATATAGTTGCAGAATTTTGGATTAGCCCAGATATTGGAGACCAGTCTGTTAAGTCTTATTTACAGCACAGAATACTAAGGTCCAGAGTGAGTAAGAGAGTTCCCAGGATCACACATAGGGGGAAAGCTAGAAGCCAGATTTCAAGATTCCAAGTACAAATATGTCTTCTGCACCATGCCATATGCTATACTGTGTGTGTGTGTGTGTGTGTGTGTGTGTGTGTGTGTGTGTGTGTGTGTGTGTGTTTAAAACACACCAGACACAACATATCCAAATAAATGTAGATTTATTTTTGCCCATTGCAAACAGCCCTCTTAGAAGTTTACAACTATTACAATAATGATACTATTGTCCAAAACATATTTAGGATTCTTCTTTGGACATTATTCCTACTCTGTGGTACTATACATTTAGTCTATGACACATTATTAGTGGTAATTTGGATGAAGGTAGAGACAGGTTGCCAAAACAAGAATGTAATGATAATAATTTTTAGTTGGTAAATAAAAATCAACTTGGGTTATCACCAAAGTTCTAACCCTTAACTAGCTACTTTGAACTGTGATTTGAAATGAATATGCATGGTATGGACAATACATTACACTGAAAGCTAACATCCAGATAACTTTAGCTGCCAACATCCTAATCCCATAGTGTTTCTAAAAAGATAGTTTTCTCTTTTGCAAAGTTCTCATCGTGCTTCTTTTAGGAGGCAATATATACTCCTACCACTAACCCCTCACCAGCAGGACTTACACGTTAATTAAAAGGCATTTATAACTATAGTGAGTTCTCTGATACCTGCTGGTGCTAGTTGTGCTTGGTATTTGGAATAACATATATTCACACCTGCCTGGAATATCAGGCTATTAACAAGTTCCATCTAGGAATAGTGTACCATGGGAGATGTTCTGAAAAAACATAGCACAACATTTAAGTCATAGAAGACTGTTTAATAAATGTGAATGGGGCAAAACCAGTGAAACACAGCTATCCAGGAGGTGTCCTGTTTAATATCTATGATTGAATAATTTTTCTTTTATTATTTTATTCTTATAGCCTTTTGGGAATGGGAATTAATAAATTCTAACTTTGCCACACATTATTCAGGACAGGATTGAAAGTAAATTAGTCCTGGAGTTAAATAAACTTCAGAGCTTTGAAACTCCATGAAGCTTAACATAAAGTATAAAAAAAAAACTTCAATGTTGGGTAACTATCAAAGATAGTCAACAGTGCATTTGGAATTTTCTTACCATTCAAAATGATTTTTCTTCATGGGAAAATATTCTTGAAATGTAATTTTTTTTCCTTAAGAATCTTCCCTATTTGAGATTCTTAATATATTTTAATTTAACATACAGAGTGTATTTTTTTTATAAAGTGTGTTTTATCACTGATCTGGTTTGTGGAGGAAATTAAAAGTTGGGTGGCTTCAGTCCTGACTTTAGTACAAATGCAGGTGATTGGTGAGGGAGGTGGGGAGATTTTTCTTTGACACTGGTTCTATCCTTCTAGTTGTCCTGACATAACTCTCTGTTTAGAGTACTTGTCAATACTCTGGAACATTAAAATGAGTGACCCCACATGCAGTAAGTCAGATGTGGACTGGGTGAAATGTCAGGGCAGGATAAATAACACTTCTGTTGGACTGCCACTTGCTGGCTACTGTCTTGTTGGTTAGATGCCAACATGAAAGGCGAGTGAAAAACTAACAAATGACAATAACAAAACCTTACCCCAGGTGATGTGTATTCCCCATTCCAGTGAAAATTGAGTGAGAGGCACTGACCCTGATGTTACCCTTATGTGAACTCCTCTTCTGGTCCCAGTCAGAAATAGCCCAACTTGAGAGTGGGCACAAGGGAGAGTGGGGAATATTCTGCAGCTAATGCTCCTCCTCTCTGTATCACTAAGATCAGTTCCTCTCTTTCCAGCACCTAGTGCGTTCCCCACTCATCATATCAGCAAAGTCTTTTGCCTTTGCAATCCAAGGGATCCCTTCAAGTCTACAGAATGGGAAATATTTCCCTTTTTCCACCCATCTCAAATTCTTTCAAATCTGTGATTTTAAGTACATAAATCTCCAACTCAGCCCCATGAGATAAAGACTGTCAAAATTCAAAAGCCAATAACTGCCTCTGTGAGTGTGTGTGTGTGTGTGTGTGTGTGTGTGTGTGTGTGTGTGTGTATACGTAATTTTTTTTTTTCTGCTATGTCATTCTCTTTTTGAGACAACATAAAGAAAGTCTCCCTGGCTGAATGGAGGAGGAATCAAAGAGAAAACATCAGATGTAAAAATTGCATCATTAAAAATTTTTCAAAACTGTGATCTCACATTCATTCACTGGAGAGAGAAAAAAGGGATATGAGCTCAAAGAGCTTAATTAGCAGTTTGTTATTTTAAGACTATAGAAACAAAGAGAGATCACCTGGTTCAATCATTCTATTTATAGTGTGAATAACTAAGATCCAGAGGAAGGAAGTGTCTTGTTCAGTGTGACAGCGTTTGTTATTGGAAAAGAATGAGATTCAGTATTCTCTTGATTTGGTTCTGAGGCAGAGTATAGACTTTAGTGTTAATGAAATCAGTATTTGAATTTGTATCTGAAATTTTTAAATTAGAATGTAAAAGTAATAAGTTCTGCCATTTACTGGTACGTGTGACCATAGACACTGCTAAACGTTCTAAGCACTATGTGTAAGTGGAGGTAATATTATACTTGCAGACTTGTTATAATGACACTGTATGTGAAATATCTAATACTTAGCACAGAGTAGATTCTCAATAATTCATAGCTATGGTTTGTGGTATGATGCTATACTGTAACTCTATGTCCTATGTGTAACTGTAGATTATGGCATGAATTTGGAGATGAAAGATACTAGTAAGATGTTTAAATAAATAAATAAATGTTTAATAATATGCAATTTTAAAAGCCAGAATATTCCTTAAGAGGCAAGGCTTTAGTTTAAAAGTACTCTTGAACTTCTATTATTCACTTCTTCTGAATTTGTAAGTTTCCAGCACTGAAACATTTGTATATAGAATTTTCTGACATTTCTAGTTAAAACAGTTCAACCAGTCAGAATACTTGTCAGCAGAAAAAGAACAGAAGAAGATAGATTAAATGTCTAATATACTTTTTTTACATAATAAAGCTAAATCTTGCAAAAGAAAATGACTTTCCCCAGGTGGCAGAGTTAGTCCCTTGTAGATATGGACTTGGAGTCCCAATATCCAAGTATCTAGACTGGGTCATGTTACTCTCTGTCTCATTTGAAACATACATGTTGCGAGACATAAATATCAAACTTCCAAGTAATTCAGACTCTCTCTGCCTTCATACTACACTTTATAACATTCATCAGACTTACTTAAAATGCCTTGTAACTCTTTAGATGCACTTCACACCAACAAAACATAGATTGTGAGAGACAGACTTGATTGCCCAAAACATCTTGTTGATGAACTTTTTGTTTTCATAAGTTACTTTTTCTTATTCCCAAGTTTTCTAAAATTATCTGGTTATTAACTTATGCTATTTTAAAATCTTTTTAAGGCTACTGTTTTGCTTTATTGAATTCTCATAATTCTACTTCTTTGGTATTTGCTCATTTTTATTTGTCCAGATCCTCAATTAAGACAAATAATAATAATAATAATTGCTTTACCAGTGTCAACCTTTCTAAAATAAAAGAAAAAGTCATTTTTTCTCATCATTTCTTTTACTTAAATATTTGAAAGATTAAAAGTAAACATGCAGAAGTGATTCAGGAATAACAAAGAAATTTAACCTAAACAATCCCTACCACAAAGAAAAAGACTCGTTAAACACGAAGGACAACATGAAGGAGTGACAATTGCCTTTATTATAGATACAACTGAAATATTTTCTCAGTCCAGTCATGTTCAACTTAACAATAGCTAATGTAAGCTAATGTTAAAGAGTGTTTTTATAAAAATTTTTCTTTTATTAAACCTCACCCATGTATAATCCTTGTAAACAAACTTAAAGGCCAAACACAAAACTCTCAGTATCAGTATCCTAGTAAAAGCACAGTAGAAGAACAAGTGAAAATACCAACAGTGAAACTCACAAACAGGTTCAAACACCATAAACTCGGTTCCTTGATATCATAAGAGTTGAATACTATGATTAGAAAAAAGGAAAATTTTTTATATATAAATAAGAAGGTACATTCATTGAATGAAGTCAGACCTTATTACAACAAATGATTTTGAAATGACCCTATAAAAAAAGAATTTACAGGACAGGGAGAATCAGTGTGGCAAATTATCTTCCTGTTTACGTTACCTTATTTTTCAGAATATGTTTTTGCTGTGTGTATTTGATCTTATCACTTAACCTGTTTAAGAATCTTCAGTCCCAAAAATAAAATTGAAACAATAATATCTACCTCATCTAGAATATGATATAAATTTTTAAGAAAGAGCAAACAGAATTTCTTTTAAAAATAGGATGTAGAGGTGAGAGGGAGAGAGATGTTAAGAATAACATTAAAGTATTTGGCCTGAGAGACCAGGAGAGAATTGCTGTCAGTTGAGCTGGGGAAGCCTGAGGAGGAAGAGGTATGAGATACATACTCCTCCAACAAACTGCCCCAGCTCACTGAACACAGTAAACTGCAAAAATCTAGGAATTCAAAGGAGTCAGAGCTTTATCCAATCTTCTTTATATCTGAGACCTAACACACATGGACTATGGTGTTTTGGGTTCCATGGCAACCTATGTCTATATGTGGCTGTTTGGGATACTTAACTATGAGAAAAAGTCTATTTGTAGCTTTTTACCTCCAAGTAAGATTATCTGCAGAGAGGCAGCTCAGTCATCTAAATGATAGACCTTGTTTCATGTGATAATTGCATTTTCTGATCATTCTGTTATTAAATACATCTCATGTTCTTGGAGGAGAATTTTGATATATGCTAAGAAGTCATACCCAAAATAATTTTTAAAATAACATAGATTTTTAGACACAATCAAGATAAAAGTCTGGTTGGAATGCAAGATATATTAATTGAAGGTCAAAAATGGCTTAAACACAAAAAATGACTTTTCTATTAATAATTGTAAGAATGCACAGCCCTTTCTCGCTGACTGACAAATTCTTTTCCCCAGGGGTGCTAAATTATTCATCTTTCTCATTAGGAAATCAATGAATACCTAACATGTATAAATGAAAAAATTAGGAATTATAGTTTTATTTAGAATTATAAAGGTATCTAGTAGGGTAATAAAAAATTAAAGTATATAAATCTGTGAGTCAATGTTGAGAGGAAGGAAAAGAGTTATGAGACACTATGTCAGTTGGAATCTGAGCAGAAAACAGATGGCATACAGTTATTGAAGAGAGTTTAATGAAGAACAATTTACAGAACTGTGGACAATGTTTAGGTAAAACAATGAAGGATAAAGAAGTACTTATATTCTCCCAAGGGGCAAAGGGAAGAGGCAGTTACCAGCACTTGGCATGACATATCTATAGAGAAGGGATAGTCACAAGGGCTGTGGGTGAAAGGAATTGTACCCATGGAGAGAGCCATGATAGGTGTCCATGGGGACAAATTTCCTCCCTCTAATCTCCTGATGATGGCTTCCATTGCCAAATTCATTTGGAAGACAGAAGGCATGGGAGGGTGGACAGTGAAATCCTCAGGTCAGTCTCCTAGGTCACAGTACAGTGTAGAGAATGGTGGAGAATGGATTTGGAGAAGCACACAATAGGCAGCACAGATACAATCTATTATAGGGAGCTTAAATATATTAAAGGTATCTGGGAAAACACGTAGATATCTACAAAAAAAAATTTTTAATTTTTTACCTTGTGAATATATATACTAATAAAGTTTGTGGTAAAAAAAAAAATGTATGTCAGCAAATCCTTGACTTTCACTTTAGTTACCTTTTTATTTTATTTTATTTTATTTGAGTTGGAGTCTCACTCTTGTCGCCCAGGCTGGAGTGCAGTGGAATGCTCACAGCCACCACAGCCATGACCTGCTGTGTTCAGGCGATCCTTCCGCCTCAGCCTTCCAAGTAGCTAGAACTACAGATGCACGCCACTACACCAGTTAGTTTTTGTAATTTATTGTAGAGATAAGGTTTCACCAAATTGTTCAGTCTGGTCTCAAACTCCCAGACTCAGGCAAAACTTTCGCCTTGGCCATCCAAGTGCTGGGATTACAGGCTGAGTCACACACCCGGCCACATTTTAAATATCTTAGATTTATCTTCCATTACATTCAAGTAGTACTCTATAAAACTTATAATGTAATACCATTTTAAATGATTTCCCTTATTCTGTCCATCTACATATATGTATGTTAATTATCAATCTAGGGAGATCTGAAATGACATAAAAATGTGTAAACAATGGTTATTTCTGGGTGTAAGGATTCTTTTTAAAATTTATTTGAACTATTCTGTATTGCTTGAGTAATAATAAATGTACATTTTTATGAAATTATAAAGGGTAAAAACTAAAGTACTCTTATATAGAGGAAGAATATACCTACTAATTTGTGGGTGATTTCTTTCAGTGCTATCTTTTCTACGAGGTCTTTACAGGTCATCACAGTCATAATAACTTTTTCTCTCATCCATTATTCCTGTTTAAAAAGTGAAATTGACAGAGTCAAAACAAGAAAACTAAATCATGTCTGTTAATTTAGTATGTGTTGCAAAACAGAAAGGTCAAAAATGAGGGTAGGAGAAAAGATCAACTACTGAGAAGAGGTCATTGGAAGGTTCTGTGAAATAAGCAAGAAAAGATGCTAAACAAACTATAATAAACTTGAGTTACAGAGCAGGCACCCCAAAACAGTCAAAGCAACTGTGAAGCAAGAGCATAGGAAATGCTCACTAAGGAAATCCAACAAGTTCTAAGTTCTGGAAGATGGCAGTCCTCTCCTTTTGGAGTAATTTCTATGGCCCCTAGTGCTTTTTGGTCTTACTCTGCACTCTCATAAAGTTCTTGCCTATTCCCTAGTGCACAATAATCTTATAGAACATTTGATTTGCACTTTTTTTTTTTTTTTAAGTTGGAGTCTCACTCCATCGCCCAGGCTGGAGTGCAGTGGCATGCTCACAGTCACCCCAGTGTCAACTTGCTGGGCTCCTGCGATCCTTCCACTTCAGCCTTCCAAGTAGGCGGAACTACAGATGCAAGTTACCACACCTGGCTAATTTTTTTTTTTTAATTGCAGAGACAAGATCTCCCCAAGTTGCCCAGTCTGATCTCGAATCTGCAGACTCAGGCAATCTACTCGCCTTGGTTGGCCAAAGTGCTGAGATTACAGGCTGAGCCACTGAGGCCGGCCTGATTTGCACTTTCATTGTATGCCTTAGCTTATTTTGCCGTGTTTTATTTTTTTATTGTTTGAGTTGGAGTCTCACTCTGTCGCCCAGACTGGAGTGCAGTGGCACGCTCCCGGCCACCGCTGCCTCAACCTGCTGGACTCCTGCGATCCTTCCGCCTCAGCCTTCAAAGTAGCTGGAACCACAGGGGCGCTACCACGCTGGGCTAATTTTTGATTTATTGTAGAGACGAGGTCTCGCCAAGTTGCCTGGATGGGTCTCGAACCCGCGGGCTCAGGCAATCTTTTCGCCTGGGCTTCCCAAAGTGCTGGGATTACAGGCTGAGCCACAGAGCCTGGCCTTTGCCATGTTTTAAAATGCACACTTTATGTTACTCACTAAATCTTCCACTTAATACTTTATTTATAACTGTATGCATTAATAGATTTTATTTTATTCTGTGGCTATGATCCAGCTTTATCATTATTTATTTGAGTGCTTAAATTGTCACAGATTTGGTCAGTGGGAGCTTCTTCAAGCTGGCTTCTCTGTCCTTTTTGGCATGTCCTCGTCTTTCTTTGAACATTTCTATACTTTCTGGCATCACAAATTGTGTACAGAGTATGCCCACACACATGCACATACACACATATTTACACTTATGTTTATTTATATGTATACCTATTAATCAACCTATGTATGTAGTTAATTATCATCTACTTCTCTATCTAATGTCTATCTATATTGAAAACCATCAGTATACATGGCTATCTCGAATTCCAACCAGACACCACAGTTGCTTTTTTGGCTTTTTTTCTTTTCATTTTAAGACTTTCTTCTCTAACAGTGAGACACTTGGCTTAATCAAGTGTCTCACTGTCATCAAGTTTAATAGGTTTACACATTTAATTAATCCTCCTGTATATTCAGAATCTCCCCTCACTGCTGCCACACACACATACCTTCACCTGACAGAACTCCAGTATCTCACGTTGTCCCTATCTCACCTGCAGAAACCTTTTGCACATCTGTTGAGCTCCAACACCCTGGGCTCAAAACCTGCACATGGATGCCTTTTTCACACTAACTGGACTCTGAAATCTCACTCTGAGCCACCAAAGTTGTCCCTTCTTAATATGAACACAAAACTTATTTTAGACTGAATAGCTCAGGGAGAGAAAGGAAGAGAAAGAGAACTAAGAGAGCAATTTATGATTTAGGTGCCCATATTAGAAAAAATAGATTTGTAAAATCAGCATGCTAACCTCACACCATAAAGAAATTTCTAGGAAAAAAAAAGGCAAATTAAAAGAACAAAAATAAGTCTGGGCATAGTGGCTCATGCCTGTGATTCCAGCACTTTGAGAGACTGAGGCAGGAGGACTGCTTGAGCCTAGGAGTTCGAGATCAGCCTAGGCAACATAACAAGGCCTCGTTTCCACACAAAATTAAAAAATAAGCTAGGTAGAGTGGTGTGCACTTGTGTAGGAAGGAAGTTGAGATGGGAGGATCATTGAGTCCAGGAGGTTAAGGATTCAGTGAGCCATGATCGTGCCACTGCACTCCAGCTTGAGCAACAGAGTGAGACCTCAACTAAAATAATAATAATAATAAAATAATCGAACAATAGGAAAAAAATCAAGAAAGGCAAAGTTGGTTCTTTGATAAGCACCTTAGTAAGATTGCTCATGGGTTGGGGGAAGAGCAATAATTAGCAATACAGTGATAAAGAGGGGACAGCACTGCAGACAGAAAAAGAAACTAGACAACATATGAACAATATTATGGCAAGAAATTTGATAAGTGGAATGGAGAAATTGCTTGATAAACACAGCTTAATAAAATGAATATAGTAAAAAATAGGAAATCTAAATACTGATACCCCTGTTTAAAAATTGAATTATTCATTAAAAGTCCTCCTACAAAGAGAAATATGGCCACAGATGGCATTATGGTGAGTTCTAGCAAACAACTACAAAAGAAATAATGTAAATTCTGCAGAATATAAAAAAGTAAAAAACATTTTCCAAATTATTTTATGAGACCAGTATAATCCTGACATCAAAATTTGACAAGGACATTACATTAAAATATCTCATAACCAAAGATCAAACATCTGACAAAATATTTGTAAATTAAATCCAGAAATATGTAAAAAAGACAATACATCATGATCAATGGTTTTAAACACAGAAATACAAGCGTGGTTTAATTTTTTAAATACCACCAGAAATATGTAAAAAAGACAAAGCATCATGATCAGATAGTTTTAAACACAGAAATACAAGCCTGGTTTAATTTTTTAAATATCAATAATATTGGCTATATAAAATAGAACAATGAAGAAAATCATATAATTATCTCAATAGATGCAAAAACACCATTCATTATAAAAATTCTCAACAAGCCAAGAATAAAAGAAAACACTTTCAATCTGACTATGAGCATTTACAAAATAATTCACAGCTAGAATCAATCTTAATTATGAAGGACTGAATGCTTTCTCTAAGAAACATGAACAAGGCAAAAGTGTCACTTCCTTAAATGGGAGTCATGACCAGTGCAACAAAGCAAAAAAAAGAAAAGAAGGACTAAAGATTTAAAAACAGGAAGTAAACTGTTGTTATACATAGATGACATACTTGTTAATGTCAAAGCTTCAATAAAATTCACCAAAAAACCTCTAGAATACATGCATTTACCAAACACAAAGTCAAAAATCAATTGTTTTTCTGTATGAAAGTAATAAACTGGAAAATATATTTTTTAAATATCATATAATACATAATGAAACACATCAAATGTCTAGGAATAATATTAACAAAAGAAGAGGAAGATATCTTTCCTGAAAACTACAAAACATTGCTGGAAAAAAAACCTTAAAAAATGGAAAGATATACAGTATTCATGAATTGAAAGATTAAATACCGTTAAGATGTCCTTCCTCCCTAAACTGGCATCTAGATTAAATGCAATCCAAATAAAAATCCCTAAAGACTCTTAAATAAATTAAAAAGTATATTAAAATGTATGTGAATGTAGAATGACTAAAACAATCTTGCATTTATTTACTGTAGCATTTGTAGGATTTCAGAATCAATGATAATGGTCATGATAACAGAATGACCCAAGGTAAGAATGCTAAGAAGAGAAATTCAAAAAGAAAGATTAATAGTTGCCTGCTTACTCTGTTTCAGGCATTAAGTAGGCCCTTGATATATATTATATCTTTTAGTCTTCATGATAACCCTATGAGGCAGATATAATTAGGATCCTTACTTTACAGATGAGGAAACTGAATTAAGTAAATTGTCTGAAGCAAAAAAATGTATTAGATGGCAAAGCCAGAATACAAACGGTTTTCAGATTCAAATATAAATATAAAGTAAAAAGGAAGAAATGAAAATAACATTTAACTTCTATACCCAATATAAACAAGCTGAAATATGTTTATTTTTCTCATTTATTATCAATATCTCTTAATAAGAGTTGATGCTTTGTTATAAAGTGTGCCTTGCTCTTTATAATATAGTTTTAAAATCTCTTCCTAAAATCAACAGAAATGATTGAATAGCCAATATTTTTATGTAAAGATTGAATTATAATTTGAATGTGGAATAGTATTGAGAGGTTCTAGGACCAAGTTGATTCCCATGTGATTACACCCAGTGGTTGTGCAATTAAGAGGATAGACATAGACATTCTGAGATGTCAATTCATTTCATCAATGTGGAACATTGAATTAAATATTTTAAAAATTACTTTATAATTATACAAAGTTTTGTGACTACAAATCTCTGTATTATTATACAAAAAGTAGATTTTAAAAATTTTAAAAATCAATAGGGAGTCCTTTCTTAGATCATTCAGCAAAAAAGAAAAGGAGTAAATTTCCTACATGCACTGGGGGAAAAATTAAAAATACATTATTAAATGTGTATTCTACTAGTATTCATTGAGTCTTCCTACAGGGATAGAAGGATATAAAAGCAAAATTACTGTGCTTGAGAAATTCACAGTTTAATAAACGAGCAAAAATATATGCCAATAATTGAAATTACAGTAAAACCAAAACTAAAGAAAGATTGTATAAGTTGCCAGCAGATAAAGGGATTGTGGATGCCTGGAGAAGGGAGTAGCCAGAGATGGAAGACAGGAAAAAAAGTTACAAAGGAAAGGTGATAAATCAATAGCAGTGCAAGAAGAGAAAATACATTCTGGATTAGGAATCACCATAGTCACAGACATGGTAGCTTTTAAGAGCATAATGTGTTCAGGGAATCGCAAGTAATTTAGTACTGCTAAAGAAAAAACATATAGTATACAGACAGGGAATGAGGCTCAGGAGACAGAATGTGCAGGATTTGAAATTTTCCCCTGAGGCTACAACCATGGAAAGATTTATACATTGGGATCATTTATTGGTACTACATCGGCAATCCAGAGTCAGGATGATAATTAAAAAGCTATAGCAATAGTTCACAAAAAAGATTATGTGGGCCAAATCTAAGGACATAGAACTGAAATGAGCAAGAAAATGCAAGGATATTTAAGGGACAGAGTGAATAAAGCTAGCAAACAATTGAATGTGCAGGGGTTGATGAAGAAGAGAGTCAAGGCCCACTCAAGGACTGTGGCAGAGGTAGTTGGTTGAACTTTGCTTAAGAATAACTTTCATTTGATCATTTTTCAAGTTGTAAACTTCTACAATTGAATTAAGGATGTCAAAGCATAAGATATATAAAACTACAAGTTTCATAATGGGGATTTTACACTTCTTTTGTGGATTAAGCTTTGATGAAATAAAAGCAACGCTGAATTTTTTAAGCTTTCATTTTCACCAAATGACAGAATGACCACTACCAACTTTAGCAATCTTAGTTTTACTGAGAGCTTTATATGTCAATTTTCCTTGTTATGAAGACTCAGATATGTAATTCCTTTCTAAACATTGTGAGTGATTCACTCTATCTGCCTAATGACATGACATTGGGTAAAAGACAAGAAAAGAACTCACTATGGAACGAAGGAGGTGAGGCCAAGCAAATATGAGTTATTTTAGGAGTTTCAAGTTGAATAAACACAAAAAGCCCCTGTGGAAACAGAACTACCTCCACACAAAATTATCATCCCTCTTACTTACATCCTCTCATTCTGGAATTTTGCTCTGTAGTACTGAAAGTGTGCTCATCACAGAGATGACTATGCACTGTTGGCATTATTTGCGTGTAGTCCAATACACCATTACAAAGTGATTTCTCCTCACTTGTCCTCCTTCCTCTCCATATTTGTTCATACCCTGAATTATCTCCTTCTTCAATCACAGTCTCAACCAAGCTCTAAAAATTCAGCTTCATACTCCATATTTGACATCAGGGCACTATATTCCAGAAAGTTCCCTGAACCTGGGCCACACTTTACCTCTGAGGAATCTCAGCACAAATCCCTGGGTTACAGGGAAGGCCTAGGGTTGAGACACAAGAGGTCAGAACTACCATTGATTGCTCCATCTCATCTTGCCTAAAATTACCTTTCCTTAAAGAGGAAGCGGTCATTGCTCAGCTGCTACATCATGGTAAAAAACAAATAGAATTATGTCTTTAAAAAATTCTTTGTAAACTCAAAGTACTATATAATTCTGAAGGATTCTAATTGTCACCCAGTCTTTCTCAGCCAGTTTATGTAGTTTGTCTGAATTACATTAAAAATTAACTTTAGTGTCTTTATTTGTATTATGAGGATAAAAATACTGCCTTACCAAAGTGGTTGTGAGAACAAAATAAGTATTGGCCAAGTGTTGGAAGTACTAAACATTGAACAAAAGGTGGTATTCTTGGTAGAAGTATTGCTATTATTAATATTCTTATTGATCCATTCCCAATCAACCAGTATTTGATCCTAACCTACCTACATGTTACAAATGCATGGGTCATTGGGGACTCTGCAGAATAAACCAGCAGAGCAGATGGTACAGTCACACATTATGTATGGAATGAAGTGATACATTGCTCATTTAAGGAATGCAGCTGCCCAGGTCATAGCCCTTGCTGTACCGCATTACCCACCACAATAAATAAGGCGTGATAAGACAAGGCTAAACTTTGTTAGAATCTTAGCCTTAGTGGAATGGGTACCAAGACAGTATCTTGTGTGCATTTTAACCCATCACTGGCAGTGAGCTTGAGCTACCCCTTCTGACCCTTCCCATGGAGATGAGGTTGCTATAGGCAAGTTTCATTATCCTCCACTTATGGGAAGTACATAGTTTGTCCTTAAGTTCAGATCCCAGAACTTGAGAATTGGACAGGACCCTAGAGGACATTTGGCTCAACCCACTAGCTGCCCAGATGATGAAAATATTGTAGGCCCAGTATTACTTCTCCCAGAGGAAAAGTAACTTGTCAAAGGTTATATAGCTTATCAGTGTAGAAATTGGACAATGTCTCCTGATTCCCAGTTAGGGCTTGCTTCCTCTTATTCAGCAGTAGGCTAATTTGGTCTCTGTTGGCCAAGACCACCTTGTTGTTGGCTTTCTGAGGCCAAGTACCTGGGTGGTTTCTTATCAGAGTCTTGGACATTTGCCAGGCAAGTGAATGGGCAAGGATGACTGACTCAGACTTCGGAACACTTTGTGCCTAAGGGGCCAGGGTACAGTCTAAAAGAAGGGTGTGGGCTCTGGTGCTTTCCTGTAGTTCCTAAGTTTTGTCAGCATGATTGGGTAAGTAAGCGGGGAGGAGGATGGTCTTAACTCATGGGGACCCTAAGTTCTGGGACATGGAGCAGCTTTGATTATTCACCCAACTTAGATTATGTTTGGCCCAGGTAAATAGAATGAACTAGGGAGAGGACTCAGCATAGAAAGAGTGAAAGAGAGCTTTGCTTTTGCAGAGAAAAAGCATTATTGTTATTATTCATGCATGTGTTCACTTATGCAAGAGATATTTATTATGCAAATATTCAGATATACACAACTAAGTAATACAACCTCTGTTCTCAGAAAGTTTACAGTAAAATGTGAGAGATGGCAAGTAAAGTGCCAAATTTTATCTGGTGAGATAAGTGTTGTAACAGTGGTAAACACGAGGCATTGTGGAAACTCCAAAGTGTTGGATGTGTTTGTGTTGTGCATGTGTGTGGTATTCAGGAAGGATGTCCTGGAAGGGATATTCAAGCTACATTTTTTAAGATGCAGAGGGGTAGAATGTCAGAGGTGTGAGAAAGCATAACTGTTCTGGGGAATGAGTAATTTAATATGACCAGAGAATGAAGACAAAAGTAAGGATTATTAAAAGATGCTTGGCAGTCACTCTCAACTCATAGAAATGTTCCTCTTCACCTTGCTACTGAGCAAACAGAAGTTCAGAGAGACTAAGCCATTCTCCCAAGACTGCAAGAGATAGCTAGGAACAAACAAAGATTGGCCCAGATAGTCACCTTTCAAGTACCTCTTATCCTTTAAACTCTGAAGGTCACATTTGAAGAAAATTATTGCCAAGCTTTCCTCAACTTAGAAAAGGAGCAGTAATTTGGACCTGAAATTCCAGTTTCTTATGGAAGCCATGGCGTATGTGATGGTTAGGGATCCAGGTTTATCCCACAAAAAACTACTTAGTCCATAATGTACCTATAATATTTTACAAAAAATAATTACAGTAGCTGACTATGAAATACAGCCAAGTTTGTGGGCAAAAATGTACTTCTATTTGGAATGCTTGAAAAATCTCATCCTCACTCTCCAGAACTGGAAGATGGGTCCTTGTAGATCATGATTGACAGAATTCAGGAAGTTAGGGAGTGAGAATGTACAGGAAAAACATGATCATGGGACTCTGGAGACTTGGAAAGTGTGTGGCAGAGCATCTTTTCCCAGAACAAATTCCCCAGGGACACCTTGCAGGCTGTAATTTTCAGCCACTTTGCTCATTCTTTCCTTCAGGAAACTGTTCCATGACAGCACCTTAGATGTATTGCTATGTTCTTCTCCCCTCTGAAGTCCCATGCATCCGTTCCTTCTTAAAACAAGCACCTTGAAATCTGAATGTTTCATTGAGGGTTAGAAATTATAAAAAGTTAAGGAATAAAAAGACCTACAATACCTTTTACATTTTTTGGCAAGTAGATAATTTGAGGAAAGTCAAAAGTCTGTAATCAGATCTACCTTTATTGTAAAGAGTACAAGAATTCTTCTTGGACTGAAGAAAAGAAAGTGCCCTGTACAAAAGCAGATAGTAGGTTTTGCTTCATCTTTACATTGAACTTATTAAAAACAGAATAAACAGAGTGGGAAAAGTCAGTGTGCTGGTGCTTCTCTGTGTTGGTATCCCCAAAGCATTCTATAACCATACTCCTGGGTGCTCTGGAACAGAAAAAGGGGGTAGGAAGGAGAAAACATAATGGAAAACATGATAAATCATGATATTACTGTCTTTTCACCAATTTTATCTTCCTGTTCTATCAATAACAACAAATATTTATCTTGTGCTTTAGCATTTTTCAAAAATGGCTAAACACTTACAAAATTAAGATATAGTTCCTTCAATGTGAATTATGGACTGATTCAATATAAACACTGGAAGGAATCTCAGAAATAATCTGGTTCAACTTTTTCATTTTACAGGTGTGGCAAAAGAGGCACACAGAGAGATCTCGATTTTTTCAGGTTCACGAAGAAGGCCAGGGGCGTATTCAGAACCAGAACCTCTCACTTGCTTGACCCAAGACAGAGCCACCCTGCAGCTTCATCCTGCCATTAAAATTGACAGTCAATATGTATTTTCATATTTAGTATTCAAAAAACTCCAGGTTTGCCCCAAATTACACTGGCTAAAGTGATTTGCCTGAAGCCACACAGTTACTGTGACAGCTGTGAATAGAACTCAGATTTCATAGATATCATATCCGATTCCTATGAGACTCTAAAAATGACCACGTAATTTCCCCCAAAAAAGTCTGACCCATGTAGTAAGTTGAAACAAATAAATGATCACTGCAGAAAATTTTTATTTTGGGTAATCCTGGTACCGAAACTAAAAACCCCTTATTAAAGTCAAAACTGTAAATAGAACTCTTCTCAGAATGAATGTTAGATGTCATCTGTTTTCATTTTTTTTAAATAGGCAAACTTTCACATTGTCCACCACATAGCCATTCAGAACACTTCCAAATTTAGGCAGATTTTACTGCATACATGGCCTGTGAGGCAAAATGAAAAATTATACCTCTGTTTCATGTGTGATACTGTGGTCCCATAATGTTTACTTTCTTTTCATTTATTATTAAAAAATTTTGTGCCATGCCACTAAAAAATCCTACAATTAATGCAGATTTCTATATTTTTTCATTAGAAAATACTCTCACATACTTTAACTCATTTGGTTTGATTTTCTTGAAAAAAATTGCCATTATTGTTATTATTGTTGTAACTATTATTACCATTCCTTCTTTGCCAATGGGAAACTGAAGTCCAGAATTTCAAAGTTAATAAATTACAGCATGTACCTATTTTTAAAAATTCTTAATCTAATAGATTAAACATTGTTTCTGGCAGAGTTCCAACCATTTTTTAAAAATTGTATTTGCTTTCGTCTCATGGAGACACACATTTGACAACTAAAATCCCAAATAATGCTTGTATGTTTAAATGCCTATTTGCTTCTAGGTAAACAATGGCCCTATAGATTTCAGACTGTTGGGCCATTGTGTGTTGTATAATAAAGAGTTTTATGATAAACACTGCCACTGAGAAAAGTGTTTTCAAAATGTATTCATAAGGACTCTGCTCCCAAATACAGAATTTCCTTCAGATCCATGGGGCATATGTTTCAAGACCCCTCAGTGGATGCCTAAAACCATGGATAGTACCAGATCCCTCATATACTATGTTTTTTTGATCTGATAACCCAGACATCTGCTAAGTGACTAATAGGCAGGTAACATACAGCATAGACACACTGGACAAAGAGATGTTTTACATCCCGGGTGGGATGGAGTGAGATTTTATTATACTATTTAGAATGGCGCACAATTAAAAATGTATGAATTTCCAGAATTTTCCATTTAATGTTTCCAGAGTGTGGTTGATCACCGGTAACTAAAACCGTGGAAAGTGAAACCACAAATGAGGAGGTACTACTGCACAAGCTTCTAGTTAATCTTTTGATTTCAATCTCCTCCACAGTTAAATGTATAAATTATTTTAAAAGTTAAAATGGAAAATGTGTACATATTCCTCTGGACAATTAAGATTAAAAAAGAAGAAAAGAAAAAAATAGTTTCTTTAAACTCTCAAAGTACTTTAGTGTTTCTTTTTTACCTTTTTCCATTATTTTACTTGCTTTTTATACTTGGTCAATGTAAAGTTTTGTTAAATTTGATTTTATTCAAGTAAGCCCATACTTAACCTACTTTAGTAAAGAACTATATTTAGTACAGAATATAATTTTTTGTTTTCCTGGCTCCAAGCAAGTATACTTATTCTTAGTTGTTTGAGTAGATGTATCTTTGAGCAAATATATATAATAGATAAAAGCTTAGAGTCAAAGCAGTTTTGTTCTCCTGGGTCCATGTGACGCATTTGATAGCAACTTGTTGTAGCATAGCTTGAAAAAAATACCTTTTCAATGCGATGTGTGGTAGTTTATTTCAAAATATGATGCCCACAACCGTCGTGACTGAAAGCTAGGGTAGGTTGTTTGGTGAAGGTCAACATTTAACTCTATTCTGGACCTGCAGTCAGAATCATGAAAGCCAAAATTGCACTCAAAATTTATTTTTAAACATCATTATGCAGCAATAATAAAGCAAAATTTTACGAATGAAATTTAACTTTTATATACAATAAAGTCAACTTGTAAATTTTTTTATGTCCTTAAGCGACAAAGATTCCATTTTTATCAATAATTTTTATTTTTTATTTTTATTTTTTTCTGAGTTGGAGTCTCACTCTGTCGCCCAGACTGGAGTGCAGTGGCCACTCCCGGCCACCGCAGCCTCGACCTGCTGGGCTCCGGCGATCCTTCCGCCTCAGCCTTCCAAGTAGCCAGAACTACAGGCGCACGCTACCAGGCCCGGCTAATTTTTGATTTATTGTAGAGATGAGGTCTCGCCAAGTTGCCCAGGCGGGTCTTGACCCCGCAGGCTCAGGCAATCCGCTCACCTCAGCCTCCCAAGGCGCGGGATTACAGGCTGAGCCACTGAGCCCGGCTTATCAATAATTTTTTTAAAAATTATATTTTCTTGTTAGGATGCTCTACCTTGCAAGTAACATACAGCCTGTATAAAGTAACTCCAATAATAAAGGACTATCTCTACTTATTAGAAGTCCTGAGGTAGATCCAATAGATCCAGAGAAATTTGACTGCTCTATGGTGTAAAGCCATGATAACTTCATACAATTGATAACACTACCATTAGAGAGAGAGAGCCAGAAAAGAAGTTAATGGGGATATGGTCAATAATGTGGCTTATTGTTGATAACTTAATATTTTATTGGTAAAAATGTAACTATGATGACAAGACATTAAATAACTTATTTATATCCTTAGTAATGTACACATCATAAAATATTTAAGAAATGCCAGTAACTCATCATATTTCAGAATTAAACATTGAATTTTAACAAACTGAATCTAGATAAATCTAGATAATCCTAATTTAATTCTAATATTTATAAAAATATAATGAGCAATTTATTTCAAAATATTATTTTTAATACAAAGAATACTGATTAATAATATTTATTCTATAAGCTTTATTTTAAGTCTGTAACTCACAGACACAAACTTGGCACATGCTATTTTGATTCCTGGAATGATAGATATGTATAGATTTTTTTCTTTTATTATTAAATGTAACTTTAAAAAAAACAAGAAGATCATTATAATCTCAACCCAAAGAGGTAAGGAGTGAGTAAATCAAGAGGTCAACTGATTACAGGTATCTATCTCCTTTTCACCTTTTACACCTTTAGAAATCATATGTATGTATTATTATTTATATATATGCATTTATACATACACATAAATATATTATGTATGAGTACTTATCTCTAATGTATATATGAAATTTTAATCAATGTTAATGACAGTTATAAAAAACAAGAAAAATTTACCTCTGTTAAGCAGAAATTATAATAGATTATAATTATATATATTATATATATTACCAAATGGAATTTGAGTACCAGGAAAATCATAGCTCAATACTGATAAAAAGAAGCACCATTTTAAAATGTAGAAATTACTCTGTAGCTGTATTTGCTAAGTTCAAAAGTAATAGAGCCTTAAGTAGGAAAGTGTCCTAGGAAAATGTCCTATTCTTCAGGGTAATATGTGGAAAGATCTTCTCTCCACTTCTCTTACTGTTTTGTAAATTGACAGGCAAAGGACTGTGAAATAAAGTAGGCTTCCTTTTCAAGCAAAAGTAGTAATTATGACTGCTTGGACCTAAGTCACAGGGTAGGACCTTGGATGACTGAGTACATTTAAAAGGAAGAAGAAATCCTCTTATTTGCAATGCTAGCTATGAGCATAATCAGACAATGTCACATTTCTCCCCCTTTTACAATTTTAAAGATAGGCTGGAGGTGACAGAAATTATATTCTCAGAAAAGGTAACCATTCTTAAATACAAAGAGACAAGATAATGAATCAAATATTTGAGGAAGTTCAATACAGAGAGAGAGAATAGCCAACTTCAAAAAACATGTGAACCAACAACCTAGGAAATGGAACCTAGGGTAAAAAGGTACTCTGAAAAGCACTAGTATCTTCAGAGTAATAAGAGAGTTTAACCTATCAATAAGTCAAGTACGCTTATAAAAAAATCTCCAACTAGAGATTTTAAACGTTTTGCAAAACTTAAAATCACCCTAAATTGATTGAATTGTAGAATAGCTTCAGCTGAAGATGAATCTGATAAATTCTTCCAAAATACAGAAAAAAGATTAAAGATAAAGTACATAAGAAAAGTTAAAAGACAAAGAGAATAGGTCCAAATGTTTAATATTATTTTGAAAGAGATTCAGAAATAAAAAATGTATGATGATAACAATACAATTATTGTTACTGCAACTAATGATGTAAATGCCCAGAACTGATGACATTATTCTCATATTTTAAAAATCTACCAATTATCAAGCAAGATGGAGAAAGAATTCCGCAGTCCAGACACATCAAAAGTCAAAGTAGAAAAAACAATCTTAAAAATCTTTGAGAGAGAAGAAACGAACATCATAGAAACAGGAATCAGGTTATCAATCCTGGCTCCTAGAATATGGCTTAATAATGTCTTCACAATCTGAGGAAAAAGTTATTTTGATCTTCTAACTCCACAGCCAACTAAACTGTTATTTAAGTTTGAGGACAAAATAAACTCATTCCTAGTGTGTAAGAACTTGGAAAATTTAGCATCCTAAACTTTCTTTATAAAGTATTATTAACTGATATGGTCCACAAAATAAAAAATGAAAACAAGAGAAAGTTATAGGTACAAGGAATATTGATGAGCTCAAACATCAGTCAATGTAGAATCTAAGTACTTACTATACCAAATATTAATACATATTTATATTTAAAACCTGACATGTTTTCAATTAGAAATGTATCAGGAAGGTGGAAGAAGAAAAAAGCGGTAGAAAACTAAAAGTTTTTGAGTAGTTTGAGGGAACAATAGAGATACTGATTAGATCTACTACTTAATAAAACTAATTACACTGTTTCCATAAAATTGTTGCAGTCTCATTTTAATTATTACAGGTAAAGTAGGAGAATAAGATAATTACCTTAGCTCATATGACCAACGATAATAATAGAAGGAAATAACTTCATTTATATTTTTACTCAACGGTACTGACCAAAGGAGAGAGCTAGAAGTATATGACACATGAAATAGAAAGGTGTTTTTAAATATGTACATATATATATATAATATACATCTATATCTAGCTACATGTATGTGGGCTATTTTAATTTCAAGTGACAAATTGTACTTAAATTTAACAGCAGCAACACAAAATGAAATAAACCTAAAGCTGTTGATACTTTTAAAAAATGTTCCTTTGCCACAAGAAACATTATTTTCATAGAGATTCCTCTAGGTTTAAAAAAAAAATCACTTATGAAAAAAAAAAAAAGAACTAGACTTCCAGCTTCTGGTCCAGCATGTAAGGAACTCTTCTCTCTATCCCAAATAATAAAAAGCTAAACTAACAGAAAAACCAAAAACTCTTCATAGATAATCAGAGAAGTGAGGTCATAGGGTGAACCCCTGACCCCAAATTGGAGAGACAGAGAGAATAAAAATTTACAAATGCAGAAATTCAGAAGCAAAGACTGTAATTGATGAATTACAATGAAGAATTGCTGGAGGCTGAGTAAGGATAAAACTGAGAGAGAAAATCTCGAGGGGTACCCAGTCATACGGGACCCCCACACTTTTGTGAGTTTTACCTCCAGGAACTCTACCAAATCCTCACAGTGAATAATAGAGAAAAATTCTCTCATGCTTCTGGCAGGGAGAGGACAAAAGGAATAATTTTGTAACACTCCAGAGTATTTTGTTCTTAACAAAACCTGCCCTCAGGTGAAATTATTTTACCAGAACCTAATCTGCTGGGATTAAATCAGGGTCTAACGTACCAGGGGAAGGAAAATATCCAATTCCCTCCAATTCCTTCTAGACTTCTAGGGAAATGCACAATTTCAGTCCCCTTTAGTCATCCTGTCCCATTGGATAGGGGAAAAAAACAAAAACAAAACAAAATTGAGAAGCATTTGTGAAATTCACAGTTCAGGGGCACAGGCTCACCAAAATACTGACTTACTTATAGGACTATAGAACTCCTCCCCACCCTCACACCTTACCACTACCTTACTAAAGACCTATTTATAACAATCCCTTTTACACAGTCTGTCATGTCTACTTCCCAATAAAAAATGACAACATACTTAAACGCAAAAATTACAGTTTGGAGAGCCTGAGCAAGTATCAGAACTATGAATAAATATGGCAGAAGTGTTGAAATTATCAAAGAGGAAATTTTAAACTAGATATAATTAATATGCTAAGGGATTTAATGAAAAATAGTAGAAAAATGAGAGAACAGATGGATAATGTTAACAGAGAGACGTAAATCCTAAAAAAGAAATGCTAGAGATCAAAAACATTATAAAACAAATGAAGAATCCCATTGATGGGCTCATTGGTAGAATGAACATGGCTGAGGAAAGAATCTCTGAGCTTGAGGATATGACAACAAAAACATTTAAAACTGAAATGCAAAAAGAGAAAAACTGACAAAAGTAGAACATTCAAGAAATATCCAAGAAATGGAATATCCAAGAAATGGAATATCCAAGAAATGGAATATCCAAGAAATGTGAGAAAATTACAAAAAAGTATAACATATACAAAATAAGAATATTAAAGGAGAAGAAAGAAACAGAAGTAATACACATTTGCAGCAACGGTGACAGAATTTTCCCAATTTAATGTCAGACACAGATTTAGGAGCTCAGAGAATGCCATGCAGGATAAATGTAAATATATATATATATATATATATAACTGGGCCTATCATATTCAAAATTTAGGATATCAAAGATAAATTTTAAAAATTTTTTAGAAGCCAGAGGAAAAACACCTCACATATAAAAGAGTAAGAACAAGAATTACATTAAACTTCTGAAAACCTTGAAAACAAAGAGTTATATATTTAAAGTGGTGAGATATAAACACACCAACCTAGAAATCTATACCCTGTAAAATTATTATTTAAAAGTGAAGAAATATACACTTTCTCAGACAAACAAAAATTGATGGGATTTGTTGCTGGTAGATAGTCCTGGTAAGAAATGTTAAAAGACATTCTTTAACATCAAAGAGAAGAAAAATAATGAAGGTTAAAAATGCATATCTACACAAAGAAAAGAAAAAGCATGAGAGAATAAATAAATAAAATTAAAATAACAACTTTTATTTTTTTAGTTATAATTGTTTTAATAATAGTGTTCAAAATAATATTTGTAATGTATTTAATATATATAAAATATGTATGTGTTTATATATATGCTATGTGTAGGTAAAATGAATAACATCAATGTTACAAAGAACAGTAAAGAAGAATTAGAAATATTTTGAAATTATCTAGCAATTGTACTACTCACAGTATTATACCACTTGAAAGTAGACTTGGATTAGTTGTATGTTGCAACATCTAGGACAACCACTGAAAATATTTTTCAAAAAGGAAAGTATAACTGATATTCTAAAAAGGAGAAAAAAATGGAATCATATAAACTATTCAATCTTAGCCAGGCTCGGTAGCTCAGCCTGTAATCCCGTGCCTTTGAGAGGCTGAGGTGAGTGAATTGCCTGAGCCCACGGGTTCGAGACCCACCTGGGTAGCGAGACTTCATCTCTACAATAAATCAAAAACTCAGCCGGGCGTGGTAGCGCATGCCTGTAGTTCCGGCTACCTGGAAGGCTGAGACGGAAGGATAGACGGAGCCCAGCAGGTCGAGGCTGCGGTGGCCGGGAGCAGCCACTGCCCTCCAGTCTGGACGACAGAGTGAGATTCCAACTCAAAAAATAAATAAATAAATAAACTATTCAATTTTAAAAATAGCAGGCAGAAGAAGTAACATAAAAATAGGAACAAAGAACAAGGACAGCAAATAGAAAACAATAACATATATGGTGGATATTAACCCAATCTCACTGAATACCTGTATAATCACTTTATACAGGTAATATTAGTGGTCAAAATTCACAATTAAAAGATTTTCTAAGAGTGAACCAAAAAATAAGACCCAATTGTATGTTGTCCACAAGAAACCTACTATATATATATATATATATATTTTTTTTTTTTTTTTTTTTTTTTTTTGAGTTGGAAACCCACTCTGTCACCCAGGCTGGAGTATAAGTGGCAAGCTCACAGTCACCTCAATCTCGACTTGCTGGGCTTAGGTGACCCTTCTACCTCAGCCTTCCAAGTAGCTGGAACTACAGGTGCATGCTACCACACCTGGCTTATTTTTTAACTTATTGTACAGACGAAGTCTCACCAAGTTGCCCAGGCTGGTCTCGAACCTGTGGGCTCAGGCAATCCTTTCACCTTGGCCTCCCAAAGTACTGGGATTATAGGCTGAGCCACCACTCTCAACCTTCTACCATAAATTCAAAGTCATAAATAGATGAAAAGTAAAAAGATGTTTTGCTGTGAACCTAAAATTGCTTCAAAATATAGGTCATTAATTAAACATAATAATAAATGGATGGAGAAAGATATCCTTGCTAATATTAATCAGTAAAAAACTAGAAGTAGCTATATGAAGTTTGGAGAGAGAAGACTTTAGATCAGGGAATATTATACAGGAATTTAAGAAAACATTATTTAAAGATAAAGGGTTGAATACTCCAAGAAGTTATACTCCTTAATGGGTGTATAACCAACAAAAGACCATCAAAATATATGAGGTAAAAGCTGATAGTACTACCAGGAGAAAAAGATGAAGCCACCATCAAAGTTGGAAATTTAACTCCCCTCTATCCAAAATGAACAGATCCAGCAGGCAGAAAATCTGTAAGGAAATAGTTGAACGCAATAGCATCATTGATCAACTAAATATTATTGACATCTACTACTTCATTCCACACCAGCAGTGTGTACATTCCCCTTAAGCTCACATAAAACGTTTATAAAAATAGAACACATTCTAGGTTATAAAATACAACATACCAAATTTAAAACAATGAAAATCATACGATCTCTTCCCAGACCACAGTAGAACTCAACTAGAAATCAATAACAAAAAGATACCTAGAAAATTTTTAAATACTTGGAGATTAAACCCACTATTTATTATTTTTTTAAAAGATGTGGGGTACAATTCAAAATTAGATATACAAGTGGTCATCGTACAGGTAAAGTTTGGGCCTTCCTTTGGTACCCACTTCGCTTGGTTTTAGAACAAGTACCCTTATTAATGTTGTATCCCCTCTCCTGAGGCAGTATCCCACTATTGCCAATTCCTTTCTTATAGTATTATGATAAATGTTCAGGGTCAGTTCCAGCTACTTGGAAGGCTGAGGCTGAAGGATCACCTGAGTTCAGCAGGTCAAGGCTGCGGTGACCGTGAGTGTGCCACTGCACTCGAGCCGGGACAACAGAGTGAGAGACTTCAACTCAAAAAAAAAAAAAAAAATATTCAGGGTTCACTTTTGAGTGAGCAAATGTGGTACTCAGTTCTTTGTTTCTGCGATAGATCACTGAATATGATAGACTCTAAATCCGTCCAAGATGCTGCAAAGTCCATATGTTTGTTCTTCCTTATAACTGCATAATAATCCATCATGTATATGTACCAGTTTTGGGATTCAGTCCAATTTCGATGGGCAACACGGTTGGTTCCGTGTTTTTGCTATTGTGAATAGTGCTGCAGTAAACATGCATGTGCAGGTATCTTTTCTGTAGAATGATTTGAGTTCCTCCATTTATATTTCCAGTAGAGTGATTGCTGGGTTATACGGAAGGTCAATTTCTACTTTTAGAAATCGCCACACTGTTTTCCATAGAGGTTGAACTAGCTTGCATTCCCACCAGCAATGTAGAAGCACTCCCTTTTCTCAGCATCCTCGCCAGCATCTGTTGTTTTTTGTTTTTTTGGTGTTTTTTTGTTTTGTTTTGCGTTGGAGTCTCGCTCTGCCGTCCAGACTGGAGTGCAGTGGCTGCTCCCGGCCACCACAACCTCGACCTACTGGGCTCCGGGGATCCTTCCGCCTCAGCCTTCCAAGTAGCTGGAACTACAGGCACGGACTACCACGCCTGGCTAATTTTTGATTTACTGTAGAGACGAGGTCTTGCCAAGTTGCCCAGGCAGGTCTCGAACCCACGGGCTCAGGCAATCCACTCACCTCAGCCTCCCAAAGCGCGGGATTACGGGCTGACTCACCAAGCCTGTGTTTTTTGTTTTATAAATAATGGTCATTCTTACCAGGGTTAGGTGGTATCTCAATGTGGTTTTGATTTGCATTTCACTGATGATGAGTGAAGCCAAGCACTTTTTCACGTGTCTGTTGACTGCCCATATAATTTCTTTTGAGAAGTGTTTATTAATGTCTTTTGCCCACTTTTTGATGGGGTTATTTTTTTTTTTCCCTCTCAGCACATTTGAGCTCCTTGTAGATCCTGGATATCTTTTTGCATTCTGTGGGTTTTATCTCCACTCTCTTGATAGTTTATTTCGCTTTTCAGAAGCTTTTCAGTTTAATGAGATGCCATCTTAACTCTTATGGCATGGACATCTGGGGTTTTGATCAGGAATTCGTTGCATATTCTAATTCTGTAAGGGTGTTTCCTGTGTTTTCTAAAAACTTAATATTTGAGGTTTTGTGTTTAGGTCTTTGATCCATTTGGAGTTTTTTTTTGTATATGGTGATAGGTAGTTGTCATGTTTCATTCTTCTGCATGTGTTCAGCCAGTTTTTCCAGCACCATTTACTGAATAAGTTCTCTTCTCCCCAGTGGTGGTTGTTGGAGGCTTTGTCAAAGATGAGTTGGTTGACAAATTGAGGTTTTGCTTCCAGAATCTGTATCCTGTTCCATTGGTCTATATGCTAGCACTAGGTCTAGTACTAATACCAGACTGTTTTGATCATTGTTGCTTTGTACTAAAATTTAAAGTCTGGAAATGTGGTAACTCCTGCTTTGTTTCTTTTAATGAGAATTGTTTCGGCTATTCATGGTCATTTTTTTTGATATGAATTTCTGTTTGGCGTTTCCAGGTCGAGAAGAATGATGCTAGCAATTTTTATTTTTATTTTTTAGTTGGAGTCTCACTCCATCGTGCAGGCTGGAGTGTAGTGGCACACTCACAGCCACCCCAACATCGACCTGCTGGTCTTGGACTCCAGTGATCCTTCCACCTCAGCCTTCCAAGTAGCCAGAACTACAGGCACACCCTGTGACACCCGGCTAATTTTTTATTTATTGTAGAGATGAGATCTTGCCAAGTTGCCTGGGCTGGTCTCGAACCTGCGGACTCAGGCAATTCACTTGGCTGGCCTCCCAAAGTGCTGGGATTACAGGCTGAGCCACTGAGCCTGGCCTGGTGTTGGTAATTTAGTGGGTATTGCATTGAATCTGTAGGTTGCCTTGGGTAGGATGAACATCTTAACAATGCTGATTCTTCCTATATATGAGCATGGAATTGTTTCCCATTTGTTTGTGTCACCTTAAATTTCTTTGAGCAGTATTTTGTAGATTTCATTGTAAAGATTTTTCGCTTCTCTGTTTAGGACAATGCCAAGGTATTTCTTTATTTGTGTGGCTATTGTGAATGGGATTATGCTTTTTATTTGTTGATCTGCCTGTTTGTTGTTGGTGTATAAGAATGCAACTTCTATAGCACATTTATTTTGCACCCTGAGACTTTGCCAAAATCCTTTAGCAGTGCAAGGAGGTTTTTGATAGCTTCTCTTGGATTTTCAAGGTATAGGATCATATCATCAGCAAAGAGGGATAGCTTAACCTCCTCTTTTCCTATCTGGAAACCCCTGATTTCCTTCTCTTGTCTAATTACTTTAGCTAGGATTTCCAACACAATGTTGAACAGGAAGTGTGAAAGTGGGCAGCCTCATCTTGTTCTGGTATCCAGGGGGAATGCTTTCAGTTTCTGTCCATTTAGCAATATGCTAGCTGTGGTCTTGTCATAGATAGCACTTACATTTTGAGGTATTGTCCTTCTATGCCTAGATGTTCAAGGGTTTTTATCAAGAAGGGATACTAGAGTTTATCAAAAGATTTTCCTGCATCTAATGATATAATAATGTAGTTCTTGTTTTTACATCTGTTGTATTTAATTACATGTGTAGTCTTGCGGATGTTGAACCAGTCATACATCATGGGAATGAAGCCTATTTGGTCATGATGGATGATTTTTGAGATGTGTTGTTGGATTTAATTTGCTAGACTCTTGTTGAGAATTTTTGCATCTATGTCAATCAGGGATATTGACTGTAGTTCTCTTTTTTTTGTTGAATCTTTACCCAGTTTGTGTATCAGTGTGATGTTAGCTTCATAAAATGATTTGAGGAGAATTTAATCTTCTCACTTGCCTGGAATACTTTCAATAGGATTGGTATCAACTCCTCCTTATATGTTTTGTAGAATTCTGCTGTAAAGCTATCTGGTCCAAGACCTTTTTTTTGTAGGTAGTTTTCTTATGATGGAGTCAATTTCCTGGGTTGTTATTGATCTATTCAGTGTCTCAATGTCTTCTTGTTTCAACCTTGGGAGATTGTGTGATGTCAGAAAGTTCTCCATTTCATCTAAGCCATCGAATTTATTTCCATACAGGTGTGCATAGTAATCTCTGATAATCTTGTGTATTTCTTCAGGGTCAGTTGTGATGTGATTGTGTTTCTGATTGCACTTATTTTGGCTTTTTTCTCGTTTTCTTGGTCATTCTGGTTAGGGGTTCATCAATCTTGTTTATCCTTTCAAAGATCCAGCATTTTGTTTTGTTGACTTTTTCTATGATATTTTTGTCTTCTATGTCCTGTATTTGGGCTTTTAGTTTGGTGATCTGGATTCTTCTGCTAAAGTTAGGATTTTAGTGGTCTCGTCTTTCCAGCTCCTTTAGGTGATGTGTCAGGCTTTTAACTTGTGATCTTTCCATTTTCTTGATGTGTGTTTGGTGTTTGTAGAGATATACATTCCTTTCTTAGAACTGCTTTCATGACATTAGAGGTTTTGTTAAGATGTTTTTCATTTTCATTTGTTTCCAGGAATCTTTTAATTTCTGTTGTGATTTATGTGTTGATCCAGGAGTCATTCAGCATCATGCTATTTAGTGTTCATGTCCTTGTGGGTTTAAGGGAAATTTTGTTGGCATTGATATTTATTTTTAATCTACCATGGTCTGAGAAGGTACATGGCAGTATTTTGATCTTACAAAATTTGTTTATGCTCAGTTTATGGCTGAGGATGTGATCAATCTTGGAGTGTGTTCCACGGGGTGATGAGTATATTCTGATGAATATATAATGTATATTCTGTGGTTGTTGAGTGGAGTGTTCTGTAGATATCTATTAAGTCCATCTGGTTAAGCATCAGGTTGTAAGTTCTGGATCTCTTTATTGATTTTTTTCCTCGATGATTTATCTAGGATTGCTAGGATTTAAGTCCCCAGCTATAATATTGTTAGAGTGAATACTTTTTGTAGTTTACTTAGTAGTTGCTTTATAAATGCTGGTACTCCTGTGTTGGGTGCATATTGTTTAGGATGAATATTTCTTGTTGCTGGATTTAACGTTTTATCATTATGTAGTATTCTTCTGTATCTTTAAAATTTTTTGATAGCTTAAAGGTTGTTTTGTCTGATATTAAAATCACTACTCTTGCCTTCTTTTGTGATCCATCCACCTGGAAATTTATTTTCCATCCTTTAAGTTTGAGTCTGTGTGTACCCCTTGTGGTGAGGTGAGTTTCCTGGATGCAGCAAATTATTGGGTCATGTTTTTTTATCCAGTTTGCCATGCTGTGTCTTTTCATTGTTGCATTTAGTCCATTCACATTCAGATGATTATTGAAATGTGAGTGTTCATACCTGCCATGAGGTTTTCATAAAGATTTTTCTTTGAACTTTTGGGTTGATGTATATGTGTTTTTCAAGTTTGTAGTCACAATGTATTCTGTGTTGATACTTTGATCTCCTGTACTCTTGGGAAGTGTGTGGTCATTCTTTTTTACTTACCTGTGTGTTTAATACCTTTTTTAGTGTCTCCTGTAGAGCTGGCCTGGAAACTGCATGGTCTCTTAGGGATTGGATGTGTTGGAAGGATTTTAATTCTCCATCGCTGATGAAGCTGCACTAGGCTGGGTAGGAAATTATTGGTTGAAATTGTTTATCTTTGAGGACTTTGAAAATTGGACTCTAGTCCCTTCTAGCTTGTAGTGTTTCTGCCAATAGGTCTGCTGCTATTCTGATTGGTCTTCCCGAATAAGTAGTCTAACCTTTCTCTCTTGTTGCATTTAGAACTTTTTCTTTTGTACTTACTTTGTGTAGGCAAATAACTGTATGTCTAGGGATTGGTCTTCTCATTTGATGTCTTGCAGGGGTTCTCTGAATCTCTCATGTTTGGATGGTTACCTCTCCAGTGAGATGAGAAACATTTTCTTGAAGAACCTCATGGAATACTTGCTTCAAGGTGTTCTCTGTTTTCCTTTTCTTTTTCTGGGATACCAGTCAGGTGTAGGTTTGGCCTCTTGATATAACTCTTGGAGGCTTTGTTTTTTTTGTGAGTTTTCTTTCTATGTTTTTTATAGATTGGGTTGCTTCCATGTTTTGGGCTTCAAGTTCTGAGATTCTTTCTTATGCTTGATTAATTCTGCTTCCATGCTTGTCATCTTGTTATTTATTTCCTGGATGAAGCTTTTATGACCAAAATCTGTTACAAGTTCTTTCAGTGTTGCATCTAGTTCTTCTTGAGTATTATTCACTCTTTCAATTCATTACCTAATCCCTGTTGTATTCTGGGGCCAGTCCTTGGTGTCTTCCATTGTTTGGGCTCTGAGTTCTGATTTTTCAGGCGTTTTCTCTTTGGTACACTAGGAATTACCTGAGTTTGTCCATTAAATTTTTTTCCTCATTTGTGACAGATCTCTTTCTTTCCTCTTTAGTTCCATTATCCAGTGGCAGTGGAAGGGGTTTTCACTTCTGATGTTTGCTCAGTCCTTTATTTTTCCCAGGGCTCTGAATGTGTTCTATTTTGAAACAGGGCTAAGGGTGGGAAGCTTTGCTGTCTCTTATAGTTTTGAGAGTCAAATAAAGTGGAGGATGGGAAGTTAGGATTCAAAAGCTACTAGCAAATCACAATGTTCACTGACTCGGGTATAGTTTCCCTGAGACCCATTTCCCACCTACACTCTATATGACAATGCAATGGGTATGTTGTGTGTGTACCCCCTGAGTCCAAGATAAAGTAACAGCAATGAGAACAAAGAAAAGTAGAATGAAATAGGACAGACAAAAAAAAACAAACACACACACACACACAGAAAAACAAAAGCAAAAACCAACATACAGATACACACACAAACAAAAAAAACAAACTGGAAAACAAAACAAAATTAAACAAACCAGGAAACTGAACTCACACACACTCATATGCACCCCACACAAAATGAAAGGAGAAGAAAAAAATATGGGGGGGATGCAAATCAAACCCTCACATATACATTTCTGCACAAAGAAAGAAGAAGAGGAAAACAAACAAACCAAGAAAACCTGTTCTTTTGTGACAGTTTCTGTCATTGTTCCACTCAGCTGCTCAAAGGTAAGCCCCTCTGTTGTCTCCTGTGTAGCTGCAGCTACATTCACAATCTCCCCAGCTCACAGCCTAGGGAAGGAGAAGTGGGCAGTAGGGGTGGGTGGGGCTTCACTCCTCCCCTCTCAGTCTTGTATGATTGAAGAATCCCCACCAGGGGGGAGGTGCAGAATTGTCTCTTCCCCGGGTTCTGGAAGGAGGTACCCCAGCCCAGCTTATTCCGTAGTACAGTCCTCCTATCATTCTCCTATCATGGCTAACATCCAGACTCTGCCTGGGTTTATTAAACAACACACTTCTAAATAAAACATGGGTCAAAAAAGAAATGTAAAAAAAAAATTCTAATGATTTTGAACTAAATGAAAATAATAAACAATTTATCAGGAGCAACAGTGTTGTGAAAAAAATTATAACATTGAATATATATATTAAAAGGAAGAAATATATAAAATCAATAACAGAAAATTCTACATCAGGAAAGTAGAAGAAGTGCAAATTAAGTCCTATATAGGCAGAAGAAAATAAGTAATAAATATTAACACAGAAATCAATAAAATTGAAAACAGGAAATCAATAGAGGAAAATCCACAATACCAAAAACTAATTATTTGATAAGATTGATAAAGTGGATAAGCCTTCTCCAGGCCAATAAAAAAAAGACATAAATTACTAATATCAGAAATACAAGAAGGAACAACACAACAGATTTCACATGCATTAAAATGAAAATAAAAAATACTAGGTTTCCAGTGTGAGATCGCGGCCCGCGAAGCCGAGGTTTTTGTGGGGTCCCCCTTGAATAGGTCTGAGAAGAATGTTGCTGGTGATTAGAATGGTTATTGCATTAAATCTGTTGATTGCCTTAGGGACCAAGACTGCAAACTGCTGAATAGACAGACTGTAAAACAGAGGGAAAAGTGAACAAAACCAGAAGACCCTCATAAGGAAGAACAGGTCATTGCAGAAGAGAAATAAAAGCAACCCCACCTTCCCTCAAAAACAGAATTGAAGAGGGGGAGGGAAAGGGGTAAAGGGAGAAAAATCTACAGAAATGAAGAAAAACCAAAAGAAGAGTATGGGTCTCTCCCAGACGCCTGGGAGAGCAGACACTGAGAAAATTGACTTTGGAATACAAACAATGCAAAGTCCCCAGAATGAAGGGTCTCAAAATGCAAATGCAGATATCAAAACAATAATGGAGAGACTAAAAAGAATTGAGGAGACACAAGAAGAAACTAGGAAGGAGCTGATATCTGAGATAACAGTAATAAAGAATACTGTGAATGAAATAAATAACAAATTGATAAGCATGGAAAGCAGAATTACCCAAGCAGAAGAAAGAATCTCAGAGCTTGAGGACCAAAATATAGAAATTACCCAAACTCTTAAGCAAACAGAAAATATGCTCAAAAAGACAAAACAAAACCATCAAGGGATGAGTGATTATGTCAAGAGGCCTAACATAAGTTAATTAGACTTCCTGAGGCAGAAAAAGAGACAGAGACCACACTGGAACAAACTTTGGATGATATCATTCAAGAAAACTTCTCTTATCTAATCAATGATGCAAAAATTCAAACACAAGAGATT